>NW_028253151.1:0-1000 GCF_964263255.1 Lissotriton vulgaris
ATTTCACCATGCACAAACACTTTTTGAAATGCTAATTTCTTGAAAGATACTGAATAGATTTACAGAAAACCAATCAAAACACAATCCTTGAGTAAAGTTCCTTTGTGGCAAATTTGGAGTATTTATTTCAGACTTTTTTGTGTTAGACAGCAAAGAATCCTATTGTAATTAAAATTACAAATTGCACTTTTGGGACATCCCCACGTCCTTTTTTGTTTTTTTACAGATCGGTACAGAAATTACTGTAAATGATCCAAAGTGGATGAGCTTTTTTTTAGGGAGGGGGGAGATTTTTGTTGATTATATATATATATGTGTGTGTGTGTATATATATATATAGATATCCAAATCAATCGAGTCGCCAGTAGGTAGCTATAGTTAGGATTTTTTTCAATGTTAAATCTCAAAATTCTATTTGGAATAACTTTGGCGCCGGTTGACGAATCTGATTGAAAATTTCCTCAAAATGGCCTCGCGGCGTTCCGGTCCTTCCCTGAAAGTTTGGGGGGGATTCGTCAAGCGGGGGCCGAGATAAAAGGGAGGTCCCAAAACACGTTTTCCCCATGTTAATTTCCATAGGGCGGTCGATTTCACTTTTAGCCCGAACGGCTGAATGGATTTCAACCAAATTTGGCAAAATTGTAGGGACTGGTATCCCGATGTGCCTTTGCTATGTCTCAAGATATGTGCTCCAGTGGATTTTGAGTAATTTAGGTAAAAAAAAATATATGTATCTGTAAGCGCGCCCCGGTACGCACTCCGGGGAGCGCCCCGGGCGTGACACACGAGGTGCGCACGGAAATCTGATTGGCTCTTGGGTGTCTGTAAACATTCAAAACAGTCCGGAGCGGCCGCCATCTTGTGTCTCGGCAGTATCGAGACACAAGAAGTGGCCAAAACAAAGGGGGAAATGACCATAAGGGGACAGGGTAGATCCCCCCTGACCCCTGACCCCCTAGGTTTGATGTGGGGGCTTAAAAAGGGCCCCACGGGGCCCAAA
>NW_028253152.1:0-237540 GCF_964263255.1 Lissotriton vulgaris
AAATGTCCACATATTTAGATATGTGCTCAGAGACACATCCTCTGGACGAGACGATGGGTCTGCCCGGTGGATCTACTGCATTCTTATGGAGTTTGGGGAGTAGATACAACACTGGGAGTATGGGGTGGTCGTTCTTGAGATACCTGAATTCCTCCCACTCTAGAATACCCTGATCCTTCCATAAAATGAGTTTGTCCCAAATATACAAGATACTACTGTTGTAGAGATCGTATGTGGTGGTGGTATAGTATTTGTCATCATTTAATTGTCTTAAAGCTTCTTTGGTATAGGACTCACGGTCCAGAATAACAATGTTACCCCCTTTGTCAGCGGGACGTACAACCACTGACTCGTCCTCCATTAAAGAGGTAAGTGCCTTTCTTTGTTGTTGGGTAAGATTTTGTTCTCTGGGGCCTCCCCTTCCCCTGTTCTTCTATTTGGAACAAATCTGTTTGTTGACACAATCGTGGAAGGTGTCAATGTTGTCATGTGGCATAATAGGAATAAAGGTGGATTTGGGTTTGAAACCAGATAGTGAGCTGCAGTCTGTGACAAAAGCCGCATCTTTGAGCAATTGTGTAGCCGAGCTGGTCTCCGGTTCCCCATCGTTATCAGATGTAGTGCGATCTAGCTCTATGATATTGATAATATTATCAACATCTCCAATACAAAAGTTGTCTTCAGGGATTGTGTTAGTAGTCCTACCTCTATGTTCGTTGACCCCAAGTCTTCGGGACTGGGTTCACAACCTTCCTAGTTACGTGAAAGACACGAAAGATTTTCTAAAGAAACTCTCCAATGTACAATGGGAAGACAATAATCTTCTCATCACTTTGGATGTACAATCCTTGTACACCATCATTGACCACAACCAGGGAGTGGCGGCTTGTGAGAATTTCTTGGCGGGGCGTGCCCTCCGTTTCAGAGATCACAGCAAAATGCTGACAGACATGATAACATTCTGTCTCCAGAACAACTTTTTTCTCTTTGATGGGGTACTATACAGACAAACCACTGGGACGGCGATGGGTTCTTGCTTTGCTCCCAGTTTCGCGAATCTCTTTTTGGGACACTGGGAGCAAGGCATCCGCTCTGACCCCAATCTCACAATATATTGGCAACATGTAAGCACATGGTGGCGTTACATTGACGACCTCTTTGTAATCTGGAAGGGCTCTGTTGACATGGCACAAGAATTTGTCAGTAAGCTCAACAATAATGACCTGAATATCGTACTTTCCAGCCATATCAGCAGTACTTTCGCAGAATATCTTGATGTGAAGGTAGAAGTGACAAGAGGCCAACTCCAAACCAGTCTGTTTAGGAAGTCCACTGCAGGCAACAGTGTCCTGCATGCCATGAGTAGCCATCCTGAGACGTTGAAATGGAGCATCCCTTATGGAGAACTACTTAGGGCCAAAAGGAACTGCAGCACCAACGAAGGTTATGAAAAAGTTAGCTCAGAAATGATGGTCAGATTCAAGGACAGAGGCTATCCTGCTTGGGTAATAAGAAAGGCCAAAACCCGGGCGGATGGGATTCCCAGACTAGAAACCCTAGAAGACAAAACTCCCGGTGAAACATGTGAGGATGAACAAACCCGCCTCATCCTCACATACAACACTGAATTCAAACAGGTACGGAAGGTCATATCCCAGAATTGGAATATTCTCACGTCTGACAACGTCATAGGCAATGAGATTTCCAACCGACCCCTGATAACTTACCGGAAAGGGAGATCCATCAGGGATATGGTAGTTAGAAGTGATATCACACACCATCCAAAAACTCAAAATTTAGGATTGTTTGGTTTCTTTCCTTGCGGCCACTGCAAGGCATGCAGATACAGTACTCACAAAAAAACTGTTGAGTACAATGGTATAAGAAAAGAGCTGAAACAATTCTTGACCTGCAGTACTACCCACGCTGTCTATGTCATCGAATGTCCATGTGGTCTCTGGTACATAGGCAGCAGCACAAAACAAGCCAAAAATCGTGTTCTCGAACATTACCGGGCAGTTGTCAACAAAAATGACAAATACCCGGTAGCCAGACACTTCGCGGAACACCATTTTTCCAACCCTGCCCAGATGAGTTTTCATATCCTTGAGCAAATCGAAAGAAACCCCAGGGGAGGAGATAGGACTTTGAAACTC
The DNA here is from genome assembly GCF_964263255.1 of Lissotriton vulgaris. Lineage (NCBI taxonomy): Eukaryota > Metazoa > Chordata > Amphibia > Caudata > Salamandridae > Lissotriton > Lissotriton vulgaris. The sequence goes on from NW_028253152.1 coordinate 2,157, forward strand.
AGACAAAAGGAGTCTAAATATATCATAGAATTTCAAAGCAAGGCCCCGGGAGGGTTGAACCAGGATGAGGAACTGGCAGTACATCTTAAAGATTGATACATTCTGTGGCACTTCTTGTGCTCTGCCTAATACTCTGTTTCTGGTTACTATCTAACTATATAGGTTGTATTTTCTCTCTGTGTTCTCATCATGTAATGCACTGTTTATTCTCGTTTTGATGCTCGAAGTGAGTTTTATGCAACATGTGGAGTTCTTACTTTGTTCTCTCATGTTTTTTAGATTGGCACTCGGCACCGGATCTCATCACTACTGCACTAATTTGAGGCTTTTCCAGTCACACGGACACTTTTGTCTCCATTCACGAGCACCGCCACTCACTCCCCCGTCAGCACGTCAGTTTCTCTATGAGCACAGTAAGCCCTTATTTGGGTTTTCCTTTTTGTTGGACTTCCGCTTATCTTTGCAGGCCCTGTTTGTGCCACCCTGGGTCACTTTTTACCAGGTATAGTACGTAGTGGCAATGTATTTCACATTTACCAATTATACGGCTAAGTCAGTCACTTTTTAATTTTGTGCAGAGCCACGTGACCTTCTGCACATTTGTGTGCTCTGTTATCCGTCCAGGCTACATCTTGACACCATGCTGCCTTGTTGTTTCCTATTTTGAGTTCAGTTCAATGTATTTTACTGTCATGCTGCAATGTTCTGTGTTACTTTGCGTCATGTTGGAATGTTCAATGTTGCTCTGTGAACAATATGCATGATATCAATGCTGCCTGTTACACACCCCCAGCGCGACCTTGCCCTCAGCAGGATATATTTTGATAGTCCTGTCTTGTTAACCAGATGTATTTAACTGCCAGTGTTACACATATTCATGATACTCTGTGGATGATGTGCACATTTACCAGGCCAAACAGTTCCTTGGTGTCCCTCTGCCGGCGCGTTTTGCATTTGCAACTTCGTTGTTGACCATACTCTACGGTGTTCTTCCTACGCGTCATAATGCATGACTTAATGCTATATGATGACCATAGCACCCCAGCGCTTCACTTTGTCCTGCAACACTTCTAAGCCAGCGCGTAAACTACAAACATGGCGCCGACCACTTTGCAGCTCCGCGCAGTTATCCATGTATTTCCCTGTGTAACTCGAGATTTTCATGAGTTATTGTCTCAACAGGGTTTCACATTAAGTTTTAGACACGGAAATTATGTCTATCTCGTAATGCCCGAAAATTCGACATTTTCATGTATTGTTTAATTTATTACTTCATTATTTGCACAATACCATGTATTAGCCTGCCAATAATTTGCTTGCAGTTTGGTGTCATGGTTACATATGTTTTGCCTGATTTACTATATGATTTCGTAAACACATATGGAAGTCCTGTTTCTATGTTCACTCGATGTCTTTAAGTAGATTTGAAACTGACTTGCACCCTAACGTGATCAAGGCTGTCCGCAGCCGAAACATGTTGTTGTTAGGTGAATAAACACCCTTGGAGCTGCATTTGGAGTCGCGTTGTTTGTTTGTGACCTGAGAGCACCGTTACTGCTTTGCAAACTTTGGAACTTCATTACCGGCGTGCTCGGCCGGCATTGGTGCCACCTCCCTCGGGGCCTCAGGCAGCACTTCTGAGCGGACTTGGTAAACAGACTTTTCCCGTGCTGCCGCTGGACCGGCGTTTAGTGGATGCAAACCCGAACACAGCCCGTTGGAAGACATTGGAGTGAAGGTAGGAACGCAAGCGTGGGGTGCCGCTGCATCTGCGTATCGTGGGGGAGGGGCAGTCTCCTTTCGGCGTCTGTCGCCGCTCCCGTGGGGGCACCTGCACGTGGGGCCCCGATTCTTGCTGTTTCGCACACTCCACTCGTACTTTCAACTGAACCCGCTATTCCTGGGCGTGCTCCTGTCCCATCGGGGTAAACGCAGCTTACCGGCTGTGAGTCATTCTAACTCTGCGTATAAACCACGCGTGCAGGAGCTCTTTACAAACGCAGGAGGAACTTCTTATTTGTAGAAGGGGTCACCAAACATAGCGCACTCCACTTATACACCCACTCCAAGGGGTGCAACCATGGAAGATGACGATGAGAGAAGAGCAGCAGCTCAAGCACTATTTTCAAGACATAAGAAAGGTGCAGGACAACCCAAACAAGATAAAACTGAGTCCCCACAAACAACCAAGGACAAAGTAGATAAATTGGAGAAGCTAAAGAAAAATGAAATCTCCAAATGGTGGGAGGCAATCTCGCTCCAAAACTATTTGGACCAAGATATGGTACCAAGGGGCTTAAGAATTTTCACCACACCCACCTATGAAACGCCCAACCCAACCATGCTTAAAGACTGGTCAGAAAACTCTGCACTGAGCTCCAAACGCATGCTGGAGATTTTAGTGAAGTATGCATGGATTGATCGGGAAGAACTGCTAAAACAAATCAAAGAATTAATGGAAACTATAAAGTCAGAAGTCGATGAACAAACTCTCGAGACTTTAACGATCCCCATGAAGTCACGTCTCAAAAGTTACGAGGACGACATAAAAGCTAGAAAAGAAAGGAAGCTTGATCGCGACTACAATGATTACGATAGTGGAAGGATTCTCACCTTCAGTCGAAAATATGATCATTTATACCAAAAGAAACCCAGTGTCGCGGATACTTCAACTCATAACGTGGAAACCACTATGATTTCAAGTGGCACCGAGTCCGATGCATCATTGGAGGAGACCAATTTACCGGAAGCAAGACCAACCAAGGTGAATTTTTTAGAGGAATACCGCCACCTGCGCCGGAGCAGACGGGCGGGAGTGGAGACTCCGGCACCAGTGACACAGACACCAAGAGGCAGAGGACGAGCACGGGGAAGAGGAACCGGAGGAACAACCGAGGGAAGAGGCTTTTCCAGAGGTGGGAAAAGAGGCAAGGCAAAAAGCAACGCGGAAAACATGGTAACACGCTCCAGAAAAGGCCAATAATGGACGAAGAAATGGTAAATAAAACAATTATCAATCTTTCTAAAAGACACATGTCCACTGTAGAAAAGTCTACCTTAAGCTTGGGCCTTTCTTTTTGCCCCTCGATGACATTTGGGTTTAGTGAAACCAGAATTGACATTTTTAAGTTTGTACGCAAACTAAAACTAAAGAAATGGCACAAACTTAAAAGACTTGGGGTCAACGAACATAGAGGTAGGACTACTAACACAATCCCTGAAGACAACTTTTGTATTGGAGATGTTGATAATATTATCAATATCATAGAGCTAGATCGCACTACATCTGATAACGATGGGGAACCGGAGACCAGCTCGGCTACACAATTGCTCAAAGATGCGGCTTTTGTCACAGACTGCAGCTCACTATCTGGTTTCAAACCCAAATCCACCTTTATTCCTATTATGCCACATGACAACATTGACACCTTCCACGATTGTGTCAACAAACAGATTTGTTCCAAATATAAGAACAGGGGAAGGGGAGGCCCCAGAGAACAAAATCTTACCCAACAACAAAGAAAGGCACTTACCTCTTTAATGGAGGACGAGTCAGTGGTTGTACGTCCCGCTGACAAAGGGGGTAACATTGTTATTCTGGACCGTGAGTCCTATACCAAAGAAGCTTTAAGACAATTAAATGATGACAAATACTATACCACCACCACATACGATCTCTACAACAGTAGTATCTTGTATATTTGGGACAAACTCATTTTATGGAAGGATCAGGGTATTCTAGAGTGGGAGGAATTCAGGTATCTCAAGAACGACCACCCCATACTCCCAGTGTTGTATCTACTCCCCAAACTCCATAAGAATGCAGTAGATCCACCGGGCAGACCCATCGTCTCGTCCAGAGGATGTGTCTCTGAGCACATATCTAAATATGTGGACTTTTTCCTTCGGGACTGGGTTCACAACCTTCCTAGTTACGTGAAAGACACGAAAGATTTTCTAAAGAAACTCTCCAATGTACAATGGGAAGACAATAATCTTCTCATCACTTTGGATGTACAATCCTTGTACACCATCATTGACCACAACCAGGGAGTGGCGGCTTGTGAGAATTTCTTGGCGGGGCGTGCCCTCCGTTTCAGAGATCACAGCAAAATGCTGACAGACATGATAACATTCTGTCTCCAGAACAACTTTTTTCTCTTTGATGGGGTACTATACAGACAAACCACTGGGACGGCGATGGGTTCTTGCTTTGCTCCCAGTTTCGCGAATCTCTTTTTGGGACACTGGGAGCAAGGCATCCGCTCTGACCCCAATCTCACAATATATTGGCAACATGTAAGCACATGGTGGCGTTACATTGACGACCTCTTTGTAATCTGGAAGGGCTCTGTTGACATGGCACAAGAATTTGTCAGTAAGCTCAACAATAATGACCTGAATATCGTACTTTCCAGCCATATCAGCAGTACTTTCGCAGAATATCTTGATGTGAAGGTAGAAGTGACAAGAGGCCAACTCCAAACCAGTCTGTTTAGGAAGTCCACTGCAGGCAACAGTGTCCTGCATGCCATGAGTAGCCATCCTGAGACGTTGAAATGGAGCATCCCTTATGGAGAACTACTTAGGGCCAAAAGGAACTGCAGCACCAACGAAGGTTATGAAAAAGTTAGCTCAGAAATGATGGTCAGATTCAAGGACAGAGGCTATCCTGCTTGGGTAATAAGAAAGGCCAAAACCCGGGCGGATGGGATTCCCAGACTAGAAACCCTAGAAGACAAAACTCCCGGTGAAACATGTGAGGATGAACAAACCCGCCTCATCCTCACATACAACACTGAATTCAAACAGGTACGGAAGGTCATATCCCAGAATTGGAATATTCTCACGTCTGACAACGTCATAGGCAATGAGATTTCCAACCGACCCCTGATAACTTACCGGAAAGGGAGATCCATCAGGGATATGGTAGTTAGAAGTGATATCACACACCATCCAAAAACTCAAAATTTAGGATTGTTTGGTTTCTTTCCTTGCGGCCACTGCAAGGCATGCAGATACAGTACTCACAAAAAAACTGTTGAGTACAATGGTATAAGAAAAGAGCTGAAACAATTCTTGACCTGCAGTACTACCCACGCTGTCTATGTCATCGAATGTCCATGTGGTCTCTGGTACATAGGCAGCAGCACAAAACAAGCCAAAAATCGTGTTCTCGAACATTACCGGGCAGTTGTCAACAAAAATGACAAATACCCGGTAGCCAGACACTTCGCGGAACACCATTTTTCCAACCCTGCCCAGATGAGTTTTCATATCCTTGAGCAAATCGAAAGAAACCCCAGGGGAGGAGATAGGACTTTGAAACTCAGACAAAAGGAGTCTAAATATATCATAGAATTTCAAAGCAAGGCCCCGGGAGGGTTGAACCAGGATGAGGAACTGGCAGTACATCTTAAAGATTGATACATTCTGTGGCACTTCTTGTGCTCTGCCTAATACTCTGTTTCTGGTTACTATCTAACTATATAGGTTGTATTTTCTCTCTGTGTTCTCATCATGTAATGCACTGTTTATTCTCGTTTTGATGCTCGAAGTGAGTTTTATGCAACATGTGGAGTTCTTACTTTGTTCTCTCATGTTTTTTAGATTGGCACTCGGCACCGGATCTCATCACTACTGCACTAATTTGAGGCTTTTCCAGTCACACGGACACTTTTGTCTCCATTCACGAGCACCGCCACTCACTCCCCCGTCAGCACGTCAGTTTCTCTATGAGCACAGTAAGCCCTTATTTGGGTTTTCCTTTTTGTTGGACTTCCGCTTATCTTTGCAGGCCCTGTTTGTGCCACCCTGGGTCACTTTTTACCAGGTATAGTACGTAGTGGCAATGTATTTCACATTTACCAATTATACGGCTAAGTCAGTCACTTTTTAATTTTGTGCAGAGCCACGTGACCTTCTGCACATTTGTGTGCTCTGTTATCCGTCCAGGCTACATCTTGACACCATGCTGCCTTGTTGTTTCCTATTTTGAGTTCAGTTCAATGTATTTTACTGTCATGCTGCAATGTTCTGTGTTACTTTGCGTCATGTTGGAATGTTCAATGTTGCTCTGTGAACAATATGCATGATATCAATGCTGCCTGTTACACACCCCCAGCGCGACCTTGCCCTCAGCAGGATATATTTTGATAGTCCTGTCTTGTTAACCAGATGTATTTAACTGCCAGTGTTACACATATTCATGATACTCTGTGGATGATGTGCACATTTACCAGGCCAAACAGTTCCTTGGTGTCCCTCTGCCGGCGCGTTTTGCATTTGCAACTTCGTTGTTGACCATACTCTACGGTGTTCTTCCTACGCGTCATAATGCATGACTTAATGCTATATGATGACCATAGCACCCCAGCGCTTCACTTTGTCCTGCAACACTTCTAAGCCAGCGCGTAAACTACAAACATGGCGCCGACCACTTTGCAGCTCCGCGCAGTTATCCATGTATTTCCCTGTGTAACTCGAGATTTTCATGAGTTATTGTCTCAACAGGGTTTCACATTAAGTTTTAGACACGGAAATTATGTCTATCTCGTAATGCCCGAAAATTCGACATTTTCATGTATTGTTTAATTTATTACTTCATTATTTGCACAATACCATGTATTAGCCTGCCAATAATTTGCTTGCAGTTTGGTGTCATGGTTACATATGTTTTGCCTGATTTACTATATGATTTCGTAAACACATATGGAAGTCCTGTTTCTATGTTCACTCGATGTCTTTAAGTAGATTTGAAACTGACTTGCACCCTAACGTGATCAAGGCTGTCCGCAGCCGAAACATGTTGTTGTTAGGTGAATAAACACCCTTGGAGCTGCATTTGGAGTCGCGTTGTTTGTTTGTGACCTGAGAGCACCGTTACTGCTTTGCAAACTTTGGATATATATATATATATATATATATATATATATTCACTCTATGCCTGAAAGGGTATTGTTTTGATATATGTGCCGGCAAAAAGCTTGGATTCATACAAACCAAAAAAAATAATATTAAACAAACAAAAGTATTTGTATATGGCAAAACAACACCCGAGAATCACAACCAGAATAATCCTAAAAAGAAGGATTTTAAGATGCATTTCAATCTGGACAATTTATGTATTGTGGAATAAAACAAAAATGTGGTGCAATGTAAAGAAAGGAAAGGTTGGACAAGATGGCATGAAGTAATGCTCAGCACAATTTTAGAGAATGAATAAGAAAACAAAATGTAAATAATAGTCTCTGTTTCATTAAAATGCCTTTACCAGAAAGAATAAAGTAAATGAAAATTGTAACACATTGCAACTTGTAAATATGTCCAGAGTTTCTATGATTTTAATAGAAAATATGTTAGAAATTTAAAATGGATGTTGTGAATTGCCAAAAAGAAATGAGTCTGTTGTCGTGTCCATGAGTATAATGACCCTGTGTCCCTTTGCTCTGGTATAAAGATGTTATACTTTTAATGGCTGCCCATGTGAACAAGGCAGGTGTGCCGAAACGCGTCATGCTTTTACAATAAAATAACCCCAAAAGGCTGATGACCTAATTTGCTCCTGTGTCGGTGTACGTTTTTTTGAAGAGAAATCGGGTGTAGTTGGAATATATATATATATATATATATATATGTATATATATATATATATATATTCACTGAAAAAACCATAGGTTTCACACACGTTATAGTTAGGAATTAGCATTTAAAAAACCTTAGAAATTCACAGAAAAATCCATAGGTTTCATACATGTTATAGTTAGCGTGACATTTCAGTCATACAAAACCTTTTGAAAATAGGTGTATGAGTACATATGATGAGTGAGTACATGTATGAGTACCTATATAGAACTGTTGGTGAATGAGTGGATGTGTATGTAGATTTTGGAATAACTGAATAGGTTGTTCTAACTGGTATTGGTATCTCCATTGTTTTGAAAATTTTAGTTTCTATTTTTGAATGTGTGTATCAAGGGTTATGTTACGCTGAGAGGAGGTCTGCCACTCTTTCACAAGGATGATGTCATCAGTGATGTCATCAGTGATGTCATTTGAGATGTCATCAGTGATATCATGAGTGATGTCACTGACCATGTCATGAGTGATGTAATATGTAACGTCATCAGCAGTGCATTGCGGGCGCGCAAGTTAAAGTTAGCTGAACTAACTATAACGGGGGAATTTCAATGGATTTGTATGACTGAAATGTCACGCTAACTATAACATGTGTAAAACCTATGTTTTTTTCTGTGAATTTCTAAGGTTTTTTAAATGCTAATTCCTAACTATAACGTGAGCTCGTCATGAGCATGGAAGGGGATAAATTATATTTAATATTTTAATGTAAACTAATAACAAAAACAAATAAAAAAATTGTTTATAATAATTTATTTCTTTAAAAAAAATATAAAAATGTAATTCTATATAATTCCTTTTTCTTGGGGGGGATAATCGCACCGTACGCGTACAGTAATCGCACCGTCCTCTGTACTGCAAGTCGTACTTAGCGCGTACGCACGCATACGTCACAAATACGTATTGACGTTATGTGGCGCATCAGCACTTCCGTGTGACGTCATTTGCGTTTCTACAACGCACCGTGCACGTACCCCACAAAAGTTTTACAATGTTTAGAATGATATCTCTATGTATTTATTGTAAAGTTTAAAGGTAGACATTATCTGGGATAATCATGAAAACAGTTTTTTTTTACTTTTAATAAGCGTATATTACTTTTCAAAGCAATTACACACATCTCGTCGGTACGTCGTACGTACTTGCATCGTAAGAGCAGCGTAAGAGCACCGTAAGCACACCTATGTGACTTTAAAAGAAGAGATTTCATTGGTTCATAACACTTTCTATTCCAACTGTTGAAAGACCCCTCCCATTTTGATCATTCTACTTGGACTTTCTGAGGAGCAGGATCTTTTCTTTGGAGCTGGAGTCAGGTAGAAATATTGTCATCAAAATGGCTGGTCTACCTCAATCATCCTCTGACCATTCATCTGATGAACATGAATTTTTAAATGAGCCTCCTCCTCTAAAAAAAGAAGCTTTCATATGGACATTTTTCAGCTTTCCAGAGGGCCAAAAAAAGGTGAATGCACCTAAGGTCACATGCAAGATATGTGAAGTAACATTGTCGAGAATTGACCCAACGAAAAAGTACTAATTCGGCAATGCGAGTAGGGACCGTCACGTTAAAAATGTGCATCCGAACAACTATGCAAGGGAGGCAACTCGCAGCCTGCAGGACAATCCACCACCGGCAGTGGCTACCACCTCAAGTGCACCACCACCTCCTGGAAGCAGTCCAACCCCTATAATTGTTCCCCAGTTTGCAGAGAAAACATCCCACTGTAAACATTGCAACCAATTGCTTTGTTATGGTGAGCAATCTGTTGACCTCATTGTCAAGAGGCAGGAGCAGCACCGTTGCCCTAAGAAGTATTTTTTTTTTTTTTTTGTTCCAGGTCCACAGTTTTTTTGTTTGAAAAGTTCAATTTTTCTGGTTAAAAAAAATTGTTGAAAAAAATACAAAAAAAACATAAAACAAAGTGGACTTTTGAAAGGGGTCTTCTTCAGGATGATGATTACATACAGCACATGTCAAAGTGGATGATAGAGTTTTTTTTAAAATAATAGAGGAAATGCACCTGTAGGAATGGTGTGGGATGCCTTTAAGGCAGGTGCTCGCGGAGAGACCCTTAGTTTTAGTACATTTAAACGCAAACAAGAGCGACTTAGGAAAGTAGAACTAGATAGAGCAGTCCTAGAAGCGGAAGAAGAGCTGCATCAAGCCGTATTAATAGGTGTAGCAGTAGAACAAGCACTCGTTAAGGTGATGAAAGCAAAAAACGATGCAGAAGAAGAAATTGCAAATAAAGCGGCAAAGTGCTTCACGATTAAAAGGGAGAGATGTCACGAATTTAGTGAAAAAGTAGGACGCACCTTAGCCATACGTACCAGACAAATAGCGGCGTCAGGAATGATGAGAGAGATCAGGGACGCAACTGGTGGAGTACACACAGACTCAGAGGAAATTCGAGATGTATTTAGGAAATTCTATGAGGTACTATATGATGATCAACAGTCTACTGACTCTAGGGAAATAACCGAGTATTTGCAGGAAATCCCAAAAGAAAATCTTACAGAGGTGGAGGCAGAGGGATTAGAAGAATTTATTGATTCAGCTGAGATTAAAATTGCTATATCAAACCTCCCTTCAGGGAAAGCTGCCGGCCCCGATCAACTCCCTATGGAATTTTTTAAAATATTTTGGGATATATTAGGAGCTGACTTAGTTAAAACAATACAGACAGCCCAAACAGGGGAATCCATCCCAGGGTCTTGGGGGGGGGGGCCGATATCGTATTAATCTTAAAAAAGGGGAAACCTGCTAATGACCCCGGCTCCTATAGGCCGATCACTTTAATGAACGCCGACACTAAAATCTATTCTAAGGTGTTGGCAACAAGATTGGCTACATTATTGGAAATTTGGTAAGCAATAACCAACATGGGTTTATACCGGGCAGGGGCACAACGCACCACATACGTAAGGTTATTACTTTGTTTGACGCCACTGAAGTCGCAGGAGACCCGATGTCAGGTATGCTACTAGATGCTGAAAAGGCTTTCGATCCGGTCTCCTGGGGCTATTTGTGGCATGTTTTAAGGAGAGTAGGGATTAAAGAGGGATATATTAAAGCAATTCAAGTTTTATATATTGACCCAGCTGCCTCTATTAAGTTAAATGCAGGCTCTACCCAACAATTTAGGATTAAGCGGGGCACGCGGCAGGGTTGCCCGTGCTCTCCGCTACTATTTGCAATGTATATGGATCCATTAATTTGCAGGATAGAGATGTGTGATAGAATTATATCTCTAACTACCCATTTGGGGAAATGCAAGATTCTCGCTTATGCCGATGATGTGGCAGTAATTACACCAGATCCCACGGAGGCTATTGAGCAGATAGAGAGTGAGGCTCAGAGATTTGGACGCATTTCTGGATATGCGCTAAATACGTCTAAAACGCAAATAATTAAAAATCATTATGTTTACTGTAATGACACCCGAGTGGTTCAAGCAGGGGTGTATTTAGGGGTGAATATCACTGCTGATCTAGATACTCTAGTGGAAAAGAACATTGCCCCAATAATCACTAAAGTAAAAAAGAACTAGACAGACTGGATAATCTACATCTTTCAATTGTGGGACGAACCAATATTGTAAAAATGATGGTTCTCCCAAAATTTTTGTATATATTTAGAGCCATTCCGCTATTTTTTGAAAATAAGTGGTTCAAAATCTGTGAGCATATGATTAATCGTTTTATATGGGCCAAGGGCAAAACAAGAAGAGCGCTCAGGTATATGGCACTACCACGAGAAAAGGGAGGATGGGCGTTACCAGATTTAAAGGCATATTATTGGGCATCAGCATTACAATACATGGTGGGCTTGCTGGGAGGTGCAGAGGCAGAAGGGCAGGATGAATTCAGCACATTAGCTATCTATGGATTAGTTATGGGACTGGAAGCAGAAAATTTGTTTTTGAAATACACAGATGCAAGCTACTTCAAAAGGACAAGATTTAAAACTATTCTAGCAGCATATAACATCTGGAAAGCTTTCACCAAGAGGTTTGGTATAGGGAAATATAACACTTATACAAGAATCAAGGGCAACCCTAATCTTCCTAGCGAGATTTTTTCCGATGCAGTTTTCAATGAGTGGGGGAGGCAAGGAATTCGGATGATATATTAAGCCCACAAGGCATGATGCAATTTACAGAGTTACAAGCAAGTTATGGCTTACAGACAAGACACTTTTTTAAATATCTTCAAGTCAGAAGTTTTATTAATAAAAAAAAGGGTGGCGCAGCGGGATTTGCAAAAAATTCAATAATGGAGGTTATACAAGCAGGTATGGACTGTACGATTAAGAGGTTTTACTCAGAGCTGTTAAACTCGAAGAAAGATGATTTGGAGAAATGGGCGGATAAATGGGCAACGAGCTTAGAGATAGGTCAAGATCAGTTCTACCTATCGTTAGATATGGGTCAGAAGATGTTGTGCTCAGCCGCATTACAATCCCAACATTATAAAGTCTTATATCATCTGTACTATACACCAGCCAAACTTGCACAATGAGGTGCATTATCAGGTACTAGAAGTTTTAGATGCGATAATACAGAAGCGGATTTAGAGCATATTTTTGCTACATGCCCGCATTTAAACTCAACAAAGAAAGATATAGAGAATTTTCTAAATAATGCATTAGGAATTGAAATTGCACTATCCGCATCAATAATATTACTAGGAGTCGAAGAGGAGAGACAGTTATGGTGTGGAAGTTTTATATTTCTGGCAATGGCAGTTTTAAGATTATGCATAGCTTCGGCGTGGCTAGACCCTCTTCCACTGACCTGTCATCAGTGGTTAGCCAAATTATTGTCAGTATATAAGTTAGAATCTGCTATATATGCTAGGAAGGGGAAGAAGGGAAAAACTTTGGGTACACAAATATGGGTCCGATTAAAAGATGGAAAGAAGGGAATATTAGTCAGTAGATATGTTATTGGCTTCTTCATACATTGCCCTTTTACCTTTTTGTGTGTTTTTCCTATTGATTGTTTCCTTCTTTCTCTTAGTACCTCTGTGTATACCACAGTATGATAACTATTTATTTTTTCTCAGCTGGAATTAATTTAAGAATGTAATTACATGTAGACATTTTTTCTTTCTTCATGTAATAATTATTGCTATATGAGATAGATGTAATATGTATAAAGCTTTATTGTTTATGTGCCCTGTACATGCTAAAAAAAGGGGAAAAAACCTAATAAAATATTATTTAAAAAAAAAACATAAAACAACAAAGACAAAAAAAGCTGTTCTTTTTAGAACTACCTCTACTGGTAAAAAAAAAAAGAACTATATTTCTATGTTAGTCTGTAAAAGTTTGTCAGAAAGAATGTGTAGTCCATAAATTAATGAATGAATACATTAGTATTGAATGGTAAATGTGAAAGTGCTGAACTAAAAGGATGTGCTACAGCATAAATCTATAAGGTGTTTACCTATAGTATACTGTAGTACATCCAAAGCACTTGAATGCAACATATGCATATAAATATGTTACAAGTCTATGCTTCAATTTGCACTATTGGTGAAACTGCCTGGATGAATTTGTATGTATTAAGGGCGGTTTTACAACCCCCTTGCGCCTCTTTTACACAACTGTTGCATCACATTTGTGATGCAGTGGTGGTGCAAAAGATGTGCCATAATGTATGGTATTTATAATGTGACGGAATTAGAAGGTACGTCACATTGTAAAGCCCTGCGCCAGAAGGAGGCTTTCCTGCGCAGGTGGGGGGTGTTCTTGCGCAGGAATGCCTCCTAAAAGTAACTAAATGAAATCTAAAAGATTTGATTCAGTCACTTTTCGGCTTATACTGTGTCAAAACCCTGCACCTGTTTGAAGCAGGTGTAAAGATTGACACAGCATTATGAGCATAGGGGCCAAAGACCATTCCTGGAGCCGCATTATGTTTCCAATGCAAGTCAAGCACTGCACCATCTTCACAGCACAGATACATCACATATCTGTACCAATTTTTCCTCATAGTGCACCACATTGTAAATATGATGCATCTATAATGGTGATGTCACAGTGTACAATAACTGTCATATCTCTGGGGATATACCACTTATTGTACCACTACTAATTACTGTTTTAATGTAGTGAATTTCTTACTACACACTAATCAATGAGTCACTAGAAAACTATACCAAGAGTAACAGAGTGTTTGGTAGAAGTGAAAAGGTTGAAACTGCATAATTCAACATAAATAAGGCAAATATGCAGGTACATAGAACAGTGTATGCAAAGTCTGTAGGAGTTTGAAACACTCCATGCCCTAAGGCCCACTTTGTACCGATGTAACGACTGGATTTTTGGACCAGATGGGATCAGCTCCTGAGAGCCCCTCCAACCCAGCCGGAACGTAACCACCTCCCTCCTCAGGACCATCTATTTGTGATATTTGTGATATTTGTGAGGGTATTTCTAAAGCGCAGCGTTCGCTCCGGAGGGAGCATCTTGGCGCTGAAATCCTGGTGGACCAGTCCTGGTAACAGTAGGGGATTAAATGGCTGCTTTGGAGTAGTCATCGGAGAAGTTAAAGATCCAAGTCTTTAAAAGTTTTCTGAAGGGTTTTTCGAGGGTTTGTTGTCTCAGATTTTTGGGCATGTTGTTCCAAGCTTTAATAGCCAGGAAGCTTAGGGTTTTTCCGCCCTTCATCTTCAGGTTGTACTTAGCGGGGAGGATGAGGTTGTCCTGGGATGAGCGGAGGGATCGACTGGGGGTGTATTGGGGGAAGCGTCTGGAGAGGTATATTGGACCGGATTTGTTAAAAGCTCTAAAAGCAGTGATCAAAATTTTAAAAAGCATTCTTTTATGAAGGGGGAGCCAATGGAGGGATCGTAGGGCTGCAGAGATAGATGCTTTTCGGGGCAGTTTAAGGACCAGACGTGCGGCCGTGTGAAGAACACTTTGGAGTTTAGATAGAGTATTCTTTTTAGCCCCTGCAAGAAGACCGTTGCAGTAGTCTAAGCGTGAAATTATAAGGGCTACTGTTACCGTTTTCCTGGCGTCAAGTGGAAGGAAGTCGAAGAACTTTCTTAGCGATTTTATTATTCCGAAACATCTACCAGCTACAGTCCTGGCATGTTGGTCCATCCAGGCACCTGGGTACCTACCTGAGGATGGGGAACATGCAATATACAAGCTCATATCATCAGAAACACCACTAAATCTATAGGGATACTAAGAATACTCACTGATTACTAAGGACATCCATGCCCTACACCACACTCATACCTCATAGTCTCGCGACCACATGGGTCCAGACTAATCTACCCTGGGGCAGTTCTGATTATTTACTCTTACACACTGATCTCCCTCAGTGCTCACTCGACACGCAATCCGGCGTGTCTACACACGGGCCTGCAGTCCCAGTGCTCACTCTCTTTCTATTATGTCCACAATCCTGTGGAACTAAACACTGGTCTCCCCCCCAGTGCTCGCTTATTTACTTTCCGGTCCGCAATCCGGCAGACCTAGGCACCAGTCTCCTACCTGGTGTTCTCATTCCCACAATCCGGCAGCTCTACACACTGACCACAATCAGTGCTCTCACTCACACACGATCCACAATCCGGCAGATCTACACACTGACCACAATCAGTGCTCTCACTAACGCCACTTACCAATGACGACCACTTTCCTATGAATACCTTCAGCTCTCTGTCTCTATGTTGGGAAGTCTCGCTCAATATTCACTAAGGGTTTGCTACTACAATAATATTATGGGATGGCCAAATTAATTAGTATAAACTTTATCCCTTAGTTGCAGGTCTCCTCTCTCCCTAATTATTCAACTATCACTTACCTGATCAGGGGTAACATCTGTTCAAACAGTAATACCTGACTAGGAGACAAGGTTACCTCCACTGTATGGGGACAAAAGATATACACACTATGTGTAAGAGTTATTCCCTGATTTAAGCGCTCCTACTCCCTTTTGATCCTTCAGTTGCTTAACAGCAACTGGTTAGAAGAAAGGTTAGCTCTATCTTAAGAATAACACATGCACACTAGTTCACTAAGAACTGGGGTCTTTATTACAATAAACATAAAATACACATACACAAATCTGCAGGGTCTCTATAACTAACAGGAACTTTAACACACCGCTGAAAGAAAAGGATTAGACATACAGGGACAATGTTAAGGTTTGTAAATACAGAAGGATATCACCTGAGGGGTATGAAGTCTTGCTCTAGCTGTCATCTGGGTTCCTCTCTCGTCTGTGCCTTAGCTCGTCTTAGACTCTCTCCTACACTCTTGGACACACCTCTGCGCTGATCACTTTGCACTGGATTTCTCTCCCCCACGGATTCTCTCCACCTTCCAAATTCAATCTAATGGTTTCTGCCGCTCTGATAACTGTTCATTCCACTAGCTTGTTCACTCTGGGTAAAGTCTCTGTGCCAATGTCCAATTAACTCCAGCTGCTCCCACAGGTTAATCCACGATATAACTTCAGTCTCTTCTAAAAGGCATTACCTCAGACTCCAGCTATTCACAACTCCTCCTGATAAGTAACTGCTTCTGACTGCTTCCTTCAGTTCCAGCTCACTGACTGTCTGTTTGTCTTCTCTCTGTTCCAAGCATTTTCTGTCTCTTCTCCTCCTGCAATTCCACTCCTCCAACTCTACCAACACTCTCTGCTCCTCCAATTCAACTCCACTGCTTCTACCACTCCAGCCCAACTCGACTCCGCTCCTCCAACTCAACTCACTGCAACTTCAGCTCAGCTCTCTCTAGCTCGAACTCTTTCTGCAACTCCAGCAACCACTAACTGACTCCGCCTCTGCACTTCACTAATATAGAATGCTGTTTCCTCATGGAAAGTTCCAGCCATCAGCCCGCCGCCCATCAGATCCCTGCACCACCCCGCGTCAAAGACACACACCCAGCCGGCCGGCCTTTTGTTGTGTCTTCCACACAGAGAATAATACAGCCTACCGATAAGGGCTGGCCCAGACCGGTTCTCTCCAAGTGAACAACAGCTTTAACTATAAACATTAACTTTTCCCTTGAAGCCTCTCAGCTCCATCAAAATGGAGTCTCTCTAGTTCTGGGCCTTGTAGGCCTGAGAAGGATGAAATAACCCTTAGCTCTGCCAGAGTACCTACATAAACCATACCAATGTGTAATATAAAGTCAGGACCACAGGATCCAACCTCTACTATAAGCAAAAATGACAGGCCAAAGCCAATAGGCAATAGATGGCCTCTTCTAGGTCTAGAAGAAAGGGCTTAAAAGGGCCAACACAAGCTAGGAATACATATCCTAGATGTGAGCAAGATTAAAGTCCTTATCACTCCCAAATAGGGCCAAAAAGCCTGTCAATACATTCCAACCGTAGATTTTATTTTGCGAACATCTATAAACAACAACATCCAAGTAAACAAACATCAACATAATCTAGCAACAACACCAAAAACCAAAAAAAAACTCTCTAAAATGAATGACAACTTAAGGAAATTCCACCTGAAACTTAATGTAGGGAATACAAATCTAACAACCAACTGAAAACAAATCAAAGCACCCTTGACTTGAATGCTGAAACATATCTAAGATTTAATCTGAGAACAACAGAAACTAACCAAAGCATCCTCAAACTAAATGTGCCTCAACTTCTAGTGATAACTGATGAAATCTATTGATATAGGGACTTATTAGTTGAATGAAAACAGCAAGGGGCCTACCTACTTCGGTCAACTTAAGAACTAAATGTGCTTCAACTTCTAGGGATAACTGATGAAATCTATTGATGTAGGGACTTATTTGTTGAATGAAAACAGCAAGGGGCCTAAATGGGGCCTACCTACTTCGGACAACTTAAGCTAAGGATAACTCATGAAATCTATTGGTGTAGGGCCATGTTTATGGGATAAAAATAACAATGGGTCTAAATGAGGCCTACCTACATTGGTCAACTTAAGAAAAAATTTGGTGAAATCTGAGAAATAAACATGACAAACGGTTCTCAAGGTCTGGGCAAACATTAATAATAAATGTAGGACATAACCATACTAAAAGACACACCTCCCAGGACAACTCAAAGTCTAGGGTAACCACCCTTGGATCAATCAAAGTGAAAGTGTAATAACAGGAAAATAAAGATAACCCCATTCCTACAAAATAGCTGGTGTAGCACTATGCATATTAGGTAATGAATGAAAGAAATTTATCTAAATGTGGTGCATACATAAAAGCACAAAACAATTAGCACCTAGTTTCCCACTGTATCACACTGTGGAACACATGTGTGCGCCACAATTTTTTTTTCTTTTT
Organism: Lissotriton vulgaris; assembly: GCF_964263255.1. Classification (NCBI taxonomy): domain Eukaryota; kingdom Metazoa; phylum Chordata; class Amphibia; order Caudata; family Salamandridae; genus Lissotriton; species Lissotriton vulgaris. The sequence continues at coordinate 20,098 of NW_028253152.1, forward strand.
TTTTTCGTTCCTCCATTGGCAAGACTGTTTTGCAGAAAACAGGAAAACTATAATAGGTGAAAGATAAACCAGTGTAAAATAGCATAGCAGAGAAAAAGCAAAATATATATAAAACAGTTCAGTCATGTGGCACTGCATAAACATTAAAACATGAACAGGACTATAATCTTTTCATTTGGGGCCTGTTCGTGGTGATTGCAAAGGAAAACATGGGAATAATGCAGGCCAAGGAATTACATAACAAATTCCTTTTGTGGGAATATTTTTTTTTTAAAAAAAGATGACTATTGGCTCTGTCAGCCAACTTCAGGTTGTAATTCTAAGAGTGCTTTTAGCATAATTTTGGGGTTCAAGGCAGTCAATTGTGGGTACATCAGTGTAGGTCACCACCCTGCATCTTCATCTGTATCCGGTACCAAAGAAGCACTTCTTCCGCCGTTCATCCACCACCATTCCGGTCTGGTCTGGTTCCATCTTCCAAAAATAACAAACTAACATAAAAAATGAAAACAAAAAAGTAAAATAATAAAGGGAGTGGGAGTGGGGTGGGCCGACGCACACACCAAACACCACAACCCAGCAACCTAGAACGAGAAAACCAGTATCATTAATCTAGCAAGAATACATTTTCCATTTAAAAAGCACCCCAAGTGCTTTTCATTGTCGAAAGAAACATCCTAATTAATAAAAAAACATTATTCTGAAGTCAAGAAATAATTAAAATCATATACAATTAAATTTGTTTGGGCAAAATCAAATTTTTTCATACACAGCCAGAAGGGCTGGGGCCTAGCAACACCCTAATCCTCTGTGAGACAGCCCCTCCCTTCAGAAAGATGTTCGTGCTCAGAGTTTTGAATCAGCTCCAAACAGGATCCGGGCTACACTGCGATGTAAAATTGAATCACTGCCAACGCTGAGCTCATTGCAGGAGCAAAGCTTCCTGCCAATTATTCTGTGTACATTACTAAGGGCAAGCATCCTTTATCTTAAGTCAATGAAGCTTTCTGCACCAACAGCAAGGAAGAGCGACTTGACCCCCCTTTACATAAACATTTCTCTGCGGCTCATCAAGTTTTTTTTTTTTCCTACACTGCCTTCCCCTTTCTTGTGATGTCACCCACAGGGCGGTACCTCCACCCTTTCAAAACTCTGAGAGCTGAGAACAGCTGCCAAGTCACTGAAGAGAGAGCTTGGACAAATTGCAAGCATCCCTTATCTGAAGGCAATGAAGCTGTCTGCGCCGACAGCAAGGAAGAGCGACTTGACCCCTCCCTTCCATAAACATTTGTTCGCGGAAAGAAATTGGAGGATGGCCAATGATAACAAGACAGGCACTGCTCGGCGCTCCAAGAGGGAAAAGGCCCTCCCTTCACAAAACAGCTTTTCTCTGAGAGCCAGGCGAATTCAAGGTCAAAAAACACATTCCCTGGAAGTCAAAACAACTCTATTCCCAGGCAGAACCACTGTTCTCAAACTAACTAAATTAAATTGAAAACTTGACGAAAAGCATCCTAATATTAATAATTAATAAGGGCATATATTTTTCGTAATTAAGTGACATGCTAGCATTTGAAAATAATACAGTACTGCTACTAGCTGCAAAGGAAAAAATATTAGCAGATACATTACATCGTAGTTTTGGAAAATAACACGTGAAACACCATAATTTTACATTGCAGACCAGATTCATCAGTTTTTTCAAATAGTCATTTTTATAACTGAGTGGGCACACTCACACAATGGTCTGCTACATATCAGAAACATTTGCATTTGAAAAAGGTTCAGCTTGCATTGGAAAAATAATAATGAGAACACATTTGTTTGAAAAACACACGGTTGCATTTCACTAATTAAAAGCACATGTTACCGTGCACTGTTGGGCAAGAGTAATTATTCACAATCTGTGATCATTCCAAAACACCGGTAGGCATATTTCTTTCTAGTTGGAAAACCCTCTACGAAATAATTAATGAAAACAGCCCGTAGCGTGCACTCTAACTGGGCCATCTTTATAATATTTCACTCATTTAAATCATGCATTCAAAAATAATTCTCCACACGTCTGTGGATGCATATTAAGTAGCACATTTAAAAGAACACAGCTCCCTCCATGCAAACCCTTATCTCAATCCGACTGGTTGATTTATAACTTACCGACCTCTAAGAGTCAGACACATGAAACATCAGTTCCAAGGCAACCCCACACAAATTCGTAGATGCATTTCAAAAAGAATGTTAAATGAACACAGCTCTACTCTCAGCGCAAGATGTTACCCTTCCGTCAGCAAGCTGACAAAGCACATAGGCAGAACCCAGCAACCAATGAAAGTCAAATCAAACCATCATTCATCAAAACACTCACTGACTTTTAATGTCAGCTCAACTAACCATGCATGTTAAACAGCATGTTAAAATAAATACTGCCTTCTCAATCCAAGATATTAACCCTTTGGCAGCTCAATCACAATCATTCCCCAATGACTGCAGCACATGGGAAAGTCATGAACTCATCTCTCCACGTTTTCATATAACACGTACGCACATCTTCAAAACGTTATCCCCAAGCACTTGAAAGAGATCCAGCTCTCTCCTGCCTAACGTAATGATAACATGCCCTGTCTAAGCCATAAACACATGGTGCTATTCTCAAACCATATTTACAAGAAAGTCAATAAATTCAAAAAATGACATGCTCCTCACAAGGAATATATTCAAGGCGCAATTCACAAGGAACACAGCAAGTCAAAATGAGAACATGCTCCTCACAAGCTACATTAACATGGCGCTATTTACAAGCCATATTTACAAGGAGCTATTTACAAAGAACTCCACAAGTCATATTACATTGAACACATTTCACATTGCACAGCATAAGCAGATGCAGCAAGCAATTTATTGGGCAATTTAAAAGCATTTTTCACACACATTTGTACAATTGGACCATCACAAAGATGTAATTGGCTCCCTCATGTAAAGTCACCATTCAACCCTGACAGTTCAAACACCAAGATGAAAAGCATTTCTTCCACCCTGCATAAGTCAAATGCCATGATGTACTGCAATCTCCTCACACTGCAACTGTTCAAGCCCATAGGTCACACAGGCTTCATAAACTGCAAGACTACACCAGATGGAACTGGCGATCAGGGCACTCCCCCACAACTTATGGGAAACTCTCCAAACACATGGCCAGGTCACACAGGCTTCGTAAACAGCCGACTACGCCAGATGTAACGACTGGATTTTTGGACCAGATGGGATCAGCTCCTGAGAGCCCCTCCAACCCAGCCGGAACGTAACCACCTCCCTCCTCAGGACCATCTATCCAGGCACCTGGGTACCTACCTGAGGATGGGGAACACGCAATATACAAGCTCATATCATCAGAAACACCACTAAATCTATAGGGATACTAAGAATACTCACTGATTACTAAGGACATCCATGCCCTACACCACACTCATACCTCATAGTCTCGCGACCACATGGGTCCAGACTAATCTACCCTGGGGCAGTTCTGATTATTTACTCTTACACACTGATCTCCCTCAGTGCTCACTCGACACGCAATCCGGCGTGTCTACACACGGGCCTGCAGTCCCAGTGCTCACTCTCTTTCTATTATGTCCACAATCCTGTGGAACTAAACACTGGTCTCCCCCCCAGTGCTCGCTTATTTACTTTCCGGTCCGCAATCCGGCAGACCTAGGCACCAGTCTCCTACCTGGTGTTCTCATTCACACACGATCCACAATCCGGCAGATCTACACACTGACCACAATCAGTGCTCTCACTCACACATGATACACAATCCGGCAGATCTACACACTGACCACAATCAGTGCTCTCACTAACGCCACTTACCAATGACGACCACTTTCCTATGAATACCTTCAGCTCTCTGTTTCTATGTTGGGAAGTCTCTCTCACTATTCACTAAGGGTTTGCTACTACAATAATATTATGGGATGGCCGAATTAATTAGTATAAACTTTATCCCTGAGTTGCAGGTCTCCTCTCTCCCTAATTATTCAACTATCACTTACCTGATCAGGGGTAACATCTGTTCAAACAGTAATACCTGACTAGGAGACAAGGTTACCTCCACTGTATGGGGACAAAAGATATACACACTATGTGTAAGAGTTATTCCCTGATTTAAGCGCTCCTACTCCCTTTTGATCCTTCAGTTGCTCAACAGCAACTGGTTAGAAGAAAGGTTAGCTCTATCTTAAGAATAACACATGCACACTAGTTCACTAAGAACTAGGGTCTTTATTACAATAAACATAAAATACACATACACAAATCTGCAGGGTCTCTATGACTAACAGGAACTTTAACACACCGCTGAAAGAAAAGGATTAGACATACAGGGACAATGTTAAGGTTTGTAAATACAGAAGGATATCACCTGAGGGGTATGAAGTCTTGCTCTAGCTGTCATCTGGGTTCCTCTCTCGTCTGTGCCTTAGCTCGTCTTAGACTCTCTCCTGCACTCTTGGACACACCTCTGCGCTGATCACTTTGCACTGGATTTCTCTCCCCCACGGACTCTCTCCACCTTCCAAATTCAATCTAATGGTTTCTGCCGCTCTGATAACTGTTCATTCCACTAGCTTGTTCACTCTGGGTAAAGTCTCTGTGCCAATGTCCAATTAACTCCAGCTGCTCCCACAGGTTAATCCACGATATAACTTCAGTCTCTTTTAAAAGGCATTACTTCAGACTCCAGCTATTCACAACTCCTCCTGATAAGTAACTGCTTCTGACTGCTTCCTTCAGTTCCAGCTCACTGACTGTCTGTTTGTCTTCTCTCTGTTCCAAGCATTTTCTGTCTCTTCTCCTCCTGCAATTCCACTCCTCCAACTCTACCAACACTCTCTGCTCCTCCAATTCAACTCCACTGCTTCTACCACCTCAGCTCAACTCGACTCCGCTCCTCCAACTCAACTCACTGCAACTTCAGCTCAGCTCTCTCTAGCTCGAACTCTTTCTGCAACTCCAGCAACCACTAACTGACTCCGCCTCTGCACTTCACTAATATAGAATGCTGTTTCCTCATGGAAAGTTCCAGCCATCAGCCCGCCGCCCATCAGATCCCTGCACCACTCCGCGTCAAAGACACACACCCAGCCGGCCGGCCTTTTGTTGTGTCTTCCACACAGAGAATAATACAGCCTACCGATAAGGGCTGGCCCAGACCGGTTCTCTCCAAGTGAACAACAGCTTTAACTATAAACATTACCTTTTCCCTTGATCTCTCAGCTCCATCAAAATGGAGTCTCTCTAGTTCTGGGCCTTGTAGGCCTGAGAAGGATGAAATACCCCTTAGCTCTGTCAGAGTACCTACATAAACCATACCAATGTGTAATATAAAGTCAGGACCACAGGATCCAACCTCTACTATAAGCAAAAATGACAGGCCAAAGCCAATAGGCAATAGATGGCCTCTTCTAGGTCTGGAAGAAAGGGCTTAAAAGGGCCAACACAAGCTAGGAATACATATCCTAGATGTGAGCAAGATTAAAGTCTTTATCACTCCCAAATAGGGCCAAAAAGCCTGTCAATACAACCATGAATACTCGACTACTGAAATAGGCCTTAATTATGAGATTTTGCCGTGGAAAAGTGCAGCAGGCCTTCCTACTACGCTTCCCTATGGCAAAAGAAAAAGGCACAATGCACCATATCTATAAGATACAGCGCATTCCTATCCTTTACCCTTGCGCCAGTGCACAATGGTCTGTCTGCACCAACAGTACTGTGTCGTCTACCACTAATTATACCATATCTATAAGATACAGCGCATTCCTATCCTTTACCCTTGCGCCAGTGCACAATGGTCTGTCTGCACCAACAGTACTGTGTCGTCGCAACCACTAATTAAGAGGCATTCCTTGACACTCTGCTTTATGATCTTTGAAACACCTGTGAAGTGCAGCAGAGCTAACAGCTCTCATCTCCACGCTAGAGGAAGGGAAATGCTGCCTGTCTATCAACTACAAAAAAGCACACCAAAGGCTTTCAGTATTAAATCGGGGCTCTAAAATTCCTTTTGCGGAAATTCCTTCGGTATCTTGAACTTGCTGAACAAACCCTTAACCTTGGCCTTGGCTGCCTGCACACAGCGAAGCCAGGAAAGGCTGGATATACAGTGTGTATGCAGTCATAGTTTATCTTCACTTTTGGTGCGCGCTACAGGTATTCTGCATAGAACCATTAGAGAGACGTTCCATGGCTGCTCTCTGAAAATTCAACGCTCGTTCTTTCTGCTTCCTCTCTCATTTATTGATGGTAGAATATTCAAGATGTGTTGTAAGCTAAAACCGCGCACAATTTAGCAAGAGTAATCTCTATTGAAGAAGTGCTCTGCGTATGGATCAAGGCTTGGCTTATATTGTGTTAGTGGTCTCTACACAGCAGATATCTGCTCTTGCAAAGGACTCTAGTAAACCCCTTTCAGGGTAGAAACTAGTATAGAACTCAACTTCAGTTGGGTGTAAGGGAGAGTCTCTTGCTGGAAGAAAATTGCAAAACGTGCTGGCTTCCCCCTCTGCAGTCTTGTAGTAACAGATAGAGAGGGAAACAGAGAGAGTGAGTGGCGCACACGAAGAGAGAGTAAGAGAGAGTTATAGTGCAAGCAAGAGGACGGTAAACAGAGAGAGAAGAAGGGAGACAGAAAAAGACAGAGCGAGAGGGAGGGAGAGAAAGAGAGAGACAGAGAGAGGGAGGGTGAAAGAGATAAAGACAGAGACAGACAGATAGAGACTGATATAGGGACAGGGGCTGAAAGATAGAGGCAGAGACAGACAGAGAGAGAGACAGAGGGAGGAAGACAGGGACAGATAGAGACAAAGATAGAGGGTGACAGACAGAAGGAGGGAAAGAGATAGAGGGAGGGAGACAGAGAAAAAAGAAAACTATGGGAGACAAACAGAAAGGTAGAGTTAGAGAGACAGAGGGAGGGAGACTGAGGAATATAGACCTGGAAATAAAAACTATAAAACGCAACTTTGCTAGTGCATACATAATCAAAAGAAGTTTGAAGCAGAATATGTCCTAAGGTCCACTTTGCACCATGAGTACTTAGATACTACCTGAATGATTACTACAAGAAGAGTCTCTCAAACCATTTTTAATTTTAAATTATGAATGTATTCCTCTAACATTTCATAATTTAATAGAGCTTCTAACATCATTTCGTCTGAAATTTCATTTTCTGGATGATCAATTTCAAAAGTCATTTCATGAAATTCAATGTCGTCTAATGCTTGAATAAAATCATCATCCAATTATTTGTCTATAAAATCGCAGGTGATATCTCCAGCAGCAATACCATCATCTTCATTCTCGCTCCCCATGAAAGATATATTTAGCTCCTCAATCAGAGTGTTACTAATTTCAAAACTAATTTCCGTATTGTTCTGTTCTTCTTCCATACTTGATTTTTTAATTTTTTGCAAACTTTCAAGAAATAAAACAACATTAACTACTACATTAGCATAGCAGTTGACACCACAACTATTTTCAAACCGATAACCAACATTCTCTTCAACACTGTCCTTTTTCTTTTTACTTGCAGGCGCAACTTCATCTTGTGTTTTTTCTCCCTCTGCAGTTTCACCACAGATATTCTCAAATCTTCTTTTTCTACCTACCACACGCTTTTCAAATACTGGATATTGCCCCAAATTGGGAGCATTTTCTCTTCTTAACCTATTATACTCTTTCACACAATTTGCATCTGCACTAACCTTTGTCTCATCAAAATCAATCAAGTACAATCCAGATAAAGTTCTGACTCGAGACAAAGCAACATATGCCATTCCCTCTTTAAACACATTACTTACAATATTCACTAAAGCACTATCTACACTTAAACCTTGAGAATTATGAATAGTCACCGCATAAGCCAAACAAATAGGAAACTGTTTTCTGCATACATACAAATGTTTTACAAGCAAGAACCGAGATGAACAACGACTAAATTGTTGTATTTCAGGAATTTCATCAAATTTGATCTTCAAAAATTCAATCCCATCTCTATTTACATAATTAACAAAATCAACAATTTTACCCATTGCTCCATTAAGTAAACCTTTTTCCACATTCAAATTATGGCGTAAAATTACCCTACAATTTACACATGCATACAAATTATTTTCTAAACCAGCAGTTTTACTTATTGACTTCTCCAAAGAATCCAATTTCCTCTTCAACTTTTCGGTCAAAATAATAGTGATTCCTTCTGTTGCGAAGCAGGAGCGGACCACGGGGAAAGGTTATAACCATTTATTCAGTACAAAGTATGGAAAGGCCAACCAGGGACGGGAAGGGCAGAGCAGGTACGGGGACAGAGAATGGGGAGAAGATGGTTGGGGCAGGGGTGACGTCACATAAATATGAACCTGACATTCCGAAATGGAATGCATGACGTAGGGCACATCACCTCAACAGATAACTACGGTCCGCGACAAGGACCATAAACGATAGGATACAACATCTCCCTCCTTTACCCCTCAACACACATTTAGTCTTGAACAAAATCTTCATAGTGTTTTGGCATTCTGATTTGCCTTCCACTTCTAGTTTTAACACCTGTCCCCCCCGGTGCTGGGACCCTGACGGGGGCAATGTCTGGTTCTTCTTCGTGGTGACACTTATCAAAGGTGCTGCTTTCAGCCATACTCCCGGCATTAGACAGGTTGCCCAGCTCTTCTTCCATCTGGGAGTACGGTCTACCGGACACCTCATCCCATTCTAGAATGCTATCATCAGCATCTTCCTCTTCCGCTCTTTTACCACTGAGAATGATCTTCTCTTGTCCATGTTTTAACTTGACCACATCGTCTTTGCTTCACCAGCCTTTTATACCTAGGTACACTGCCCCTTTTGTGGATTCTTGCACTTGCACGGGACCACTGTAGGTTGATTCTCCTTTGGTCACCAAGCCAGGTTTCTTTGCCATAACCCAGTCTCCGCGTTCTATCTCCTTCGCCATGGCTTTATTGAGTTGGTCGGCGTACTTCTTGGTCTTTTCCTGTTTCAGTACGATTTTCTCTCTGACATGCAACTCATTGTCCTTTATCTGTTCGGTTTCGCCCCCGCTCCTGTACCAATCATCAAATTTTGGCGTAAGCACATCCCTACACTCTCCCCCTCGCATAAGGTAAAACGGAGTGAATTTGGTAGTTTCATTCGGGGTGTTGTTGTATGTGTTTAGTTTTTTCACGTATACTGTCCTTTACATTTAGTTGAGATGCGATGGCCAATTGGATCCCTTCCTTGATACACTTATTCACTCTCTCAACTTGGCCGTTACTCTTAGGGCTATACAGCGGCGTCTTTTGTTGTTTTATGCCCGCCTTCTTCAGGAACTCCACCATTTGTGCAGAAATTAGTTGGGTTCCGTTGTCGGAGACTAAGATTTTGGGTTGTCCCTCAACAGCGAACATCTTCTTAAAGAACTTGATCACTTTTTCTGTCGTGATTGATTGTACGAACTTAAAAAACACCCATTTGGAGTAGTAGTCCGTCACAACTATCACGTACCTGTTGTCTTCTGGCAATCACAGGAACGGGCCGGCAAAATCTACAGCAATTTTTTGCCACGGTCCACTCGGTATCTCCACCATCTGCAGCTCCCCTCTCCTTATCTTCCAGTGTTTGTCTGCCTTGAGACATGACTCACATTCGTCGATGAAGCTGTTCACCTCCTGATGTATTCCTGGCCACCAGTAGTGTTTTTTGATGATGTTTTTTGTAGCGTTACTTCCTGGGTGTCCTTTGTGGGCCAGTTTTATTATTTTCTGCCTCAGTGCCGCCGGTGGAATGAACTGTTCACATCTTCTTAGTATGCCGTTTTCTACAGTTAGTTCTTCACTAATCTGCTGATAGCTTTTGAACTCGGTTCTCAAATTCCTTATTGGAGGCCATTTCAACTGCACATACAGCATAACTTTGCTTATTATCCAATCTTTCTCCATTCCTTCTTTCCATTCACCTTCAGTTATGGACCCATATTCATCTTCCACTGCGTCAACCCAGGCCACTACTCATTCTACATCGTCCAAGGACTCACGCTCATGGTTTTCCAGAGGAATTCTTGACAGGCAGTCTGCTCTGCTGTTCAGGCCCCCTTTGATGTGCTTTATTCCAAATGTGTACTCATGGAGCTTGGATAAAAGCCTTATGAGTCTGGAGCTTGCATTCCCGCTTCCATGACCTTCTCCATCCATCATGTGTACAAGCGGCTTGTGGTCTGTAACTATTTCGAACTTCTTTCCCCACAGATAGTTCTTTCGTTTTTGCACTGCCCACACGCATGCCAGAGCCTCTCGCTCGATCATGCTATAGTGCTTCTCCGTGTCGTTTAGTCTCCTTGAGATGAATGCGATGGTGTTTTCTTTGCCTTCCTTCATCTGGCAAAACACTGCCCCTATGCCTTTGGCGCTGGCATCTACCGGGATTATGTTCGCCAGCTTGGGATCGTATGCTTTCAGAGCTGGTGCTTTTGCTATGTCTTCTTTTATCTTATTGAATGCTTGCTCCTGCTCCGGCATCCACACGTAACTCGTGTTCTTTCTTAACATCTTCCTCAGTGGTTCCACCTTATCTGCATATCCCTTCACAAATTTAGCGTAGTACTCGCTGAGTCCCAGGAAGGACTTCAGGGTTTCCTTGTCTTTTGGTTCCGGTGCCTCCTGGATCGCTTTGACTAGGTTGTCTTTTGGGGTGATTCCCTCTGATGAAAGTTCATGGCCTAAGTATTCTATCTTCCGTCTCATGAATTTACACTTTTCTTTCAACACCGTCATTCCTCTTTTCCTCAGAATGTTTAGTACTCTGCTCAGCACCTGTAGGTGTTCTTGCTCTGTTTCAGTGTGTATCAGGATGTCGTCCTGGAACGCTTTCACTCCCTGGATTTCGCCAAACAGTGTATCCATCAGTTTCTGAAATACCCCTGTGGAGGAGGCCAGCCCGAAGGGTAATCTTATGTATCTATACGCGCCAAAGGGCGTTATGAACGTAGTAAGTCTTTTGGATTCCTCTTTTAGCGTGACCTGGTGGTATGCTGCTTTTAGGTCGATAAGAGTGAAGAATTTCGATCCTGCCACCGATTGTAAGATGTCCTGTATCAGTGGGAGAGGGTGGCCGTTTACTAGTATGTTTTTATTCAATGACCTTAGGTCCACACATAGCCTTATGTCTCCCGTCTTCCTTTTCTTCGAAACTATTATTGCCGACACCCATTCGGATGCATCCGCCTCTTCTATTACGCCTTCATCGCATAGCTTGACCAATACTTCTTTCAGTTCACTTCTTACGGACAATGGTATTGCTCTCACCTTGTGCTTGATTGGCTCTGCACCCTCTTTCAATTTGATTTTGTGTGTAAAACCACGTACACAACCTATAGAGTCTTTAAAAACCTCACCATACTTTTCGACTACCTCTTCAACTGTTCCTTGGCTTTCCACCATGCATATATTGTTCACTAGCTCTTCTCTTAGAATAATAGGTTCCTTTGCTCCAGGTTGGAGTATCACGCCCAACTTTGCCAAGTCTTTCCATCCTATTAAGATCTTCCCCTTTACAGCCACGTAACTTTTCGTGTGGATTGTCCTACCTCTGAATGTGACCGAGTCATTGAAATAACCCTTCATTTCGATGTCCTTTTCCCCAAAAGCCTTGGGGTTCACGTCTGTTTCATTCAATGATATTCCTGGCCATTTCTCCTCGAACATCAGATCCGATACGATTGTTATGGGCGACCCACAGTCTGCACAAAATTGTAATTCAATGTCTCCAATTTTTGCTTCGCCAATGGGTCCTTTGATTCTTCCTCCTTCCATGTCTACGTACAGAACTATTTTTTCGCGCATCTCCTCGTCAAAGTCTCCTACCGTATTCACCATAACACTTTCAGACGTTCTTTGCTTAGTTTTACACAAGGTTGTAAAGTGGCCAAATCTTTTGATTTTGCACATTTTTTGCTGATTGCTGGGCATGACTTATGATCTGCAAGATGTTCGTGCGAACCGCATCTGAAGCAACTTAAATTTCTACCTCCTGTTCTCTTATCTCCCCAGCTTTTCTCTTGTCCCTTCTGTTCACTCCTCCTTTTGTCTTGTATATAACATACGCTGGTATGACTATTACTGGTTGACAGTACCTTCGTGGTGACCAATGATCTTTCAATGGCTTTTGCTATGTCCGTTACCTCCTGTAGCGTGGGGTTCCTGCATGTCAACAGTCTCTCTTGAACCTTCTTTGAGTGACAATAAAATACTATTTGATCTCTTATGTAGACATCCCTCATTTCATTAAACTCGCAATCTTTTGCTAGCACTCTTAGACATCCTATGTATTCTTCTATAGTTTCACCCTCTTCTTGTTTCCTGAGCGCAAACTTATGCCTCCCCACCAATATGTTGCTCTCCTCATCATACTGTTTCTCAAGTCTCTTGATAGCTTCATCATACTCGTTTAGTGGTATAAATACCCCTGGTGGATTCTCGTACTCAGGCAAACTATCGAACACTTCTTGCCCTGTTTTGCCTAACAATCCGAACAAAAGAGCTAACTTCCTTTCATCATCTTTCTTTCCATCTATGGACACAATATAGTTCTCGAAAGCTCTTAGCCATTTTTTCCATTTCATCGTGGGCCTCCCAGGTTCCTCTAAAAATAGTGGCGGCACACAGATGTTATTGCTCTGGGCCATGTTCACTTTACACTTAGTTGAGTTGTCAGTGCGTACTTTTCTTATTATTGAAATGTGTCTCCTTTTTTATGAATGTTCACTTTGACACCTTCACACACTTTATAGTATATAACTTTTCCCTTCAAAACAGCTCAGCTGCGTTTATATTTATTATTGTTTTCCTCTCCTGCTTCATTTATTATACTTTAGCCGGTTTATTTCTTTTCATGCAGCTGTACTCCGTTTGGTTTTTAGTCCGTTAGCTTTTTATTGTGCAGGCACCGGCTTGCGCTACAAAACGCTAGCTCTGTTTACATTCAGCTATTATTCCCGTTCAGTCAGGGAAACTGACAGGATTCCTTCGGGGTTTTTTCTAAGATGGCCACCCCGATGACGTCATCTCCCCTGCACCAATGGGCTGTCTTATCCGGCGTGACGCTGAAGCACTCCCAAGATGCTTCACGCGCTGTCAATATCGCCGGGCCCTGGTCAATTTCAAAGGCTGTCAAACGCGCACCAACCCACTTACGTCAGTCTTCTTTTATTCTACGTGATGACTAACTTCGTTTTTTCCGTCGGCACGCCAGCTGCTTCCCTTCCTTCTGGCAATGCGCGCAGCACCGACAGTCCGGTGAGCCTCTCCTCCGTCAGACCCTCGTCGCCATTGTTGCGAAGCAGGAGCGGACCACGGGGAAAGGTTATAACCATTTATTCAGTACAAAGTTGGAAAGGCCCACCAGGGACGGGAAGGGCAGAGCAGGTACGGGGACAAAGAATGGGGAGAAGATGGTTGGGGCAGGGGTGACGTCACATAAATATGAACCTGACATTCCGAAATGGAATGCATGACGTAGGGCACATCACCTCAACAGATAACTACGGTCCGCGACAAGGACCATAAACGATAGGATACAACACCTTCATGCTCTATTTTATCAATAGCTTCCAATTTTATAATTTCTTCATTTTCCAACTTTAACATTTCTTCATTGAATACATTCACGCAGTGTTGGGATTAAGCAGATTGCAGACTTGTTTTTTGCAATTTTCATATATATTTTCTCTGGAACAATATTTTTGTTTGGAAACAAATTGGGAAGTAATTGACTCAGTAAAGCTTGTTTGCCATGTTTTGTCACTTTTCCAATTCAAACATCTTGAAGAATTTTTCCATAATATGCATCATTTGCCTGACGCATATTTGTAATAAGTTTCTTATACTCAAAATATGACCAAATATTAACATTTCCAATGCTCCCCAAAGACACTCTGGTATGTTCATGTGCCAGTGTTTTAAACACTGGTTGTCCTTTTACAGGAGTAAGTTGTAGTAGATCTCCAAAAACTATGACGTGTTTTCCTCCAAATAATACGTCATAGTCTGTTTTAAGAATTCGCTGCATTCTTAAATGCACAAAGGCAGGCATCAAGTTTGATACCATGCTTAACTTACCAATAATGAGAACTTTCATTTTCTTCAAGACTCTCACAACTTCAAAACAAGCTTTTCCATACAGCTTGTAGTATTCTAATTTGTTTTCATGCTCTACTGGTAGCATTATTAAACGAGGTAAAGTAACTCCTTTAATATTATGTGCCGCCAATCCAGTTGGAGCAGTGACAACACAAAACAAATACTAGTCAGTTGTTTTGTATAAATAAGTTAAAATTACTTTAAATAAAAAACTTTTTCCTGTTCCAGCTTGTCCACTGACATATAATCGAATAGGTTCAAATGATGAGCAAGAGCACTCTTTCCCTTCATGAAGTAATCCATGGTTAATCTGTTCTCTCACTTGATCATATATTTAATTTTGCTCAACATTTAGATGGTCTTCCAAATTTCCTAAGTTTCTTACATCTTCTTGAGCTTGATACATTGCTGTTCCCACCACTTCCATAGCAGTTGCTGGGTCATTTTGAATAGTTGGTTCTCCTAATGGATCCTGACTTAACGGAACAGAAGTTTGACTGTCTTGAGAACTGTCTCTAGCAATCTCAGCTGCAATTGTAGCTTCTTGTTCAATTTCATCGTTCAACATTTTAACATAATTAGCAAAAACAGGACATTCTATACTATCTTTAGTTGCATTGAAAGAATCTTCATAGCTCTCAAAATCTCCAAGTAATTCTAATTCTGAACGCCATGGCTTGAAAATTTGCAAAAGAGCTAAATAGTAAAATTCCCTTTTGTCAACTGTTTTGCAACTCAGTTTACGGTGATTAATAAAATGTCCTTTACTTTGTTTCACGTGACATCCTTCAGAACCAATCACAGCATATATACCATTATTGATGTTTTCTGTAATATTCCGTTTAAAAATATAGTTTTGCAGCACTTCATAGAGACAAATGTTCTCCAGATGATGACTTCTGTTTGGATAATATGTATCCAATATATTTGTTTTCACAATATCTGTACTTTCTGGCTCCTTTTCAGCTAAATATTCAATTTCTTATACAGATTTAGGTACTCGGTTTCGTGTTGCAGCAAGACCAAGACTCACCCAAATGATTCTTCTAGATTTGGTTTATAAACTTGCAGATAAGCGATCCGAGCAATCATATGCTCCCATGTCACGATGAGATAACATCTTCAAACTGTAAGTATATCATTTCTTACTTAGACTCTTCTCGTGGGAAGTAGCTTCCCACATTGCCTTCAATTCTGTCTTTTCTGATTTCATTATGTACGATGTTACTTATCGAGCAACAGCAATGGAATTGTCTGCAACATATTGAATATCCATGTTAGCATTCCACATAAACAAAATGACTGGGTTGTAGTCATTTATGTATTTTGAGTCTTCATTTCTTCTTAAATTGTAGGTATTTTTAGGAGCCTTTCTTGTGATAGTATGTCGCAAAGATGACATAAAACTGTTCACTCTTCCTTTCCATATTACTGGACGTGGAAATCTAAAACGGCATTTGGTGTAGAATTTGTCTTTAGATTTGTACATTCGACTACAGTATTTCCCACAACGATGGCTTTGGAATCGTAAGACTTGTTGTCTTAAAACCTTATCCTCTGTGCTTTTTGGGTATATCACATGTAGCGTATTCTTCAATAAAAGACAACACAGTATCATCTGACTCTGTTCCAAATTTGGGAGCATCTTTGATCCATAGTAGCATGTGTATGTGAGGAGCACATCTTGCTTGATACTTCTTTCTCCAACCTCTCCAAGAGGAGGATTTTTTTTATTGGTGATAAAAGACATCATATCTTCAAATCTATGATTGAAATACCTGCATACATTAACTGGATCCAAAGAGCACAATTCTCCAGGTGTCTTGTATTCCATATTTCTTATATTTGGATTTGCCTCTTGAAGAAATTGAAGTAAATCATCCCAAGCATATTCAGCACAGCTTAGAGTAAGGAACCATGTAGGAGTTCCTAAGTTCCTTAACATACATTTAAGTTCTCCATGACGATGGTACCAGTACTCATTAGTACCACGCTGACATGCCATGAGATTAATTAGCTGAGATTCCAAAATATTATCTTTCTGGTGTACTTTATCCATAAATTCCTTTGCCGAAACATTTTGCAGATGTACACCTGTTTTCAATATATGGTTTACTGCATAAGAAAGTCCAGACAAATCACTCTCAAACAAAAGATAAAACAAATATGGAATACACTGTTGAAATCTTGGATCTTCTGCATACAATCTTAATGTCCGGTATTCAGATGCAGGAATCTGCACAGGTTGGTCATCATATCATCCTCCTTTTCTTGTAGTAAACAAATGAGGAACACAACGAGCTTCCAAGCTTTTTTCCCATACACTAATGGGACTTGTCTTTGCTACTTTCATTTGGAATAACTCTATAGTATTCCCCATCACTTCTTTGGAATGAAGTGGATGAACACTATAATGGTCGTATATTTCTTCAGTTCTGGACATATCACTTTTTCAATTTGACCAGATGGCAAGTCACTATCTTCTTCTATAGTTATTTCTTCTTCACTTATAGACATGTCTTTATAATATTGATTATTTTTTATCAGATACAACGTTGCCCTTTTCACTTTCCTAACATCCACTAACTCCTGCCAGATTTTCTTACTCTTTGTAGGAACACCATTAACAAGAATAACTAAAGGTTAATCTTCTACATTTTCTACACCAACTGTTTCAATATTTTTCTTTAAATCTAATGGCAAATACACAACTCTTCCCTTTAATCCTCTCTGTAAATCTGAAGGAGGCAATTTCCCTGTCTTAGGCTCCATACAAACAATAGCCTGAAAAGGATGCACACATTAAATAAGAATAGACTCATAAGAATTTAAATCCACCAGTTCAGAAGGAATTTTTATCAACTCAAAATTATTATGCACAGCTCTAGCAGGCATTTTATTCTCGTCTAATTTGTTATACCAATATTTACAAATACTCTGATCAGAACCCAAATCAAAAGTATTCTCTACCAACAAATAAGTTGCAAATTCCATCCACTTCTTATTATTTTCTTTTTCACATTTTAAATACAAATCAACAGTCCTAGTCTGATTTGTATAATGAGTACGTCAACAACAAATACAAGAATAATTTGGTGTTTCACCTGAAATCACCTTGAATTTTGTAATTTCTTGCTCAAATTTTTCTGTACAGCAGTGTTGTACATTCTCTTCTACATTTCCTTCTAATAGCGTATGAATTTCTGCACGATCTTCTTCTGCACCAAAATAACTAACCTGAATTTCATCACAAACGTTCTTTACATCAGACACAGGTCCATGAAAAAGAGCACTGTTCGACTTCTTTAACAATAGAGCTGGACTTGTAGCATAATACAACGTTCTGACTAATTTCCTCATTTCAGTATGATGTACTGCCAACATCCTGAAATGGTGAAAAACACTCTACATACTTTTTTAGAAAGACAAGCTAAAGAATGTCCTTGCAAACCAGTATTTTCTCTCACTCCGCAAGGGTCTAATCCTTGCAACATCTTAATCTTTTGTTTAACACTTTTCTTAGTATAGTTACGTAAGAAATTCCGTAAAAAATCAATAGATTCCTGCCTTACACTACAAATACTACTGCAATTCCAAGTGTATACTGGAGCTTTAGGCCTTCTCCCTAATACTTCATCAGCTAACACCTCTTCTTCATTTCTAGGAACAATTTTCTCTTTATCAATAGCACAACCATTTTTAACCTCATAAGCACGACCTGTAGTGTCAACTGCATGCAACAACTCATTACTCTGAAAATAACTCTCCTCATTAAAAAAAGGCTCAAACTTGAACTATGTTTCCATTCACCCAAAAAAACTTCAGAAAAATTACTTCTATTAATTGCTCTTCTCCACTTTTGCTCTTCATTAAATGGATTGGCTGATCTAATGTTCGAATTCTATTAATTACTAAAACAAAAAGTTTTTTTAATTCAAAGCTTTCTCAACTACATTTTCAATACATTTTCTCTTCTTATAAAATGCAGTTTTCTTCTTACAATTCTTTATTAATTTAGTCAAATTAAACGAAATTCTATTATAAAACATCTTCTTCCTTATTTCCTGAAATTGATTTTTCCTCCTTTTACTATATACATTTTTTTCAGAAGTTTTTCCATGGTTCTTGTCTTTTCTCTTACTTGCAGAAACAGTCAAAGTATTTTTTATTTTGCGCACACTACTGTTACTGATTGACAATCTTCGCAGAAAAGTCTTAGTTTTCTTACCAGGACTTTTTTTCTTTCTATTAACACATTGTTCTTCAGGTAAATGTTGTACATGAGATCTCTTTAAATAAACTGCTTTCTTTCGTCCTTTCTTCTTTTCAATTTTAGACGGCATGATGCTTTTTTTCAGTGATGATCAAAAGAATCTATTATAAAAAATATATATCACTTTAGAAAAATAAATATATCAAATAGACTATTATATTACTTATAAGAAGAAAGGAGATATTATGACAACAAACATAAGAGTTTCAAAATAGAAGGACTTACAACAAGAGAAAGAGGACTATGAGACAATAGGAAATATAAATACAAATACAAAAGGGAATATAAGCAGACACTGTAGTTTAAGAGGATAAATAGAGTATGAAAAGACTGGAAAATATGAAAAGATAATGAACAGTATGAGGACAAAGGTGGCAGTATGAGGAGAAAAGGGAGAATATAACAAGAAAAACACAAAGTATAAGGAGACAGGGGGCAGTATAAAAAGAGGTTAGACAAGGGAGTATAAAAAGAAGTAGGACTAATAGGAGACAGCTGGCACAATGAGCACAGAGAGACACTAAGGGGCCCATTAAGATGGCGGACAGATTACCCCCGCCAAACTGGCAGTACTCACCACCAGCCTGGCAGGGGCAATCCACCTGCCAACCCAACCAGAATGACCCCCGCCATATTAGCATGGCTAGAGGTCCTCAGCGGTCGAAAAGACCGTCCACTGCTTTCCCGCCCCAGTCGCCTTGCAGTCTCCTTGCAACCAGCCGGAAAGGGTTTAACATGGTGTTGGTGTCTAATACACACTGCCAAACAGATGCCTTTCCATAACAGCGATGCCGCCACAGAAAAGCAAACGGTCTTTACTGTGAGGACCCCCTGCGGACCCCCGGAGTGAAGGTGTGATTGAGGATGCACATGGGGGTACCTGTGGTATCCACCAGCATTTGCATGCACAAAGCGGCAGGCACCGCACAGTGCCTGCAGCATTGTGTATACAAATGCATACATGCATTTTTAGCATTATAGCGGGCAAACCTGAGAGCACCACCCACCACAATGTTTAAAAAATGCAGGATGCACCTGCCACTGTGGCGTACGCATCCTAATACCCCCCATTGGACTCCCGCCCTTATGGTGGGCAGTCCCAACTATCGTGAGGATGCCAGGCAGACTAAGTCTGCCCACCATCCTAATGACCCCCTAAGAGTACAGAAGGGACTATGACAACAAGCAGCACTATAAGAAAATACAAGTGAAAATAAAAAAAGAGAGAAAATATCACAAGAGAGGAGATAGTATAAGGGGATTGTAAATCTGTGCAAGAATGTATGCAGCAGTCTATGTATAGTGACTGCAGAATTATTAGGAGAAAGATATGATGAGAGAGAGAGGAATAAGAGGTCAGAGGAGAGATTATAAAAAGAAGAGGCACTATTAAGAGACAGAAGGAAACAATAAGGACATAGGGGGACTAAAAGGACAGGAGGGAGTATGAGAAAAAGTGGCACTATGAGGAAAGACAAGTGAAAATAAGTAAAGAAGGGAAATATCAAAAGAGAGAGCACACTATAAGCAGAGAGAGACAGCAGAGATTATAGAAAAAGGTGCAAGTGTAAATCATTTCACCAAAACACATTTACCACACTAAAACATTTTACTGACTAAACACAATCTCTGTATATGACCACTACATTTCAGTAGACTATCCTGACTCATTTTGCAAATACATTACCAATTTGCACCATTATTTTTTTTGCCAACATTAGATCCAAAAATGAAACACATTAGAACTAAAATGAGGCCCAAGGAGCTTGTAAATATGCGCAAGAATGTATGCAGCAGTCTATATATACTGACTAGAAAATTATTAAGAGAGAGATATAATGAGAGAGAGAGGAATAAGAGGTCAGAGGATACACTATAAAAAGAAGGGGGACTATTAGGAGACAGAATGAAACAAATAAAGACAGAGGAGGACTAAAAGAACAGGAGGGAGTATGAGTAGAAATGGCACTGTGAAGAAAGACAAATTAGAATAAGGAAATAAAGGAAAATATCAGAACAGAGGGAACACTATAAGCAGAGAGAGATAGACTGTGAGAGAGACAGCGGAGATTATAGAAAAAGGTACAAGTGTAAATCTTTATTTTTCACAGACACCCAGTGTGATTTTAGACAAAAAATGTAAACCATACATTTCACCAAAACACATTTACCACACTAAAACATTTTAGTGACTAAACACAATCCCTGTATATGACCACAACATTTTAGTAGACAATCCTGACTCATTTTGCAAATACATTACCAATTTGCACCATTATTTTTTTTGCCAACATTAGATCCAAAAATGAAACACATTAGAACTAAAATGAGGCCCAAGGAGCTTGTAAATATGCGCAAGAATGTATGCAGCAGTCTATATATACTGACTAGAAAATTATTAAGAGAGAGATATAATGAGAGAGAGAGGAATAAGAGGTCAGAGGATACACTATAAAAAGAAGGGGGACTATTAGGAGACAGAATGAAACAAATAAAGACAGAGGAGGACTAAAAGAACAGGAGGGAGTATGAGTAGAAATGGCACTGTGAAGAAAGACAAATTAGAATAAGGAAATAAAGGAAAATATCAGAACAGAGGGAACACTATAAGCAGAGAGAGATAGACTGTGAGAGAGACAGCGGAGATTATAGAAAAAGGTACAAGTGTAAATCTTTATTTTTCACAGACACCCAGTGTGATTTTAGACAAAAAATGTAAACCATACATTTCACCAAAACACATTTACCACACTAAAACATTTTAGTGACTAAACACAATCCCTGTATATGACCACAACATTTTAGTAGACAATCCTGACTCATTTTGCAAATACATTTCCAATTCGCACCATTATTTTCTTGCCAACATTAGATCCAAAAATGAAACACAATAGAACACGAAAGAGGCCCAAGGGGCTTGTAAATCTGCCCAAGAATGTATGCATCTGTCTATGTATACTGACTGAAGAATTATTAAGAGAGACTTATAACGAAAGAGAGAGGAATAAGAGGTCAGAGGATACACTATAAAAAGAAGGGGGGCTATTAGGAGACAGAAGGAGACAATAAGGACAGAGGAGGACTAAAAGGACAGGAGGGAGTATGAGAATAAGTGGCACTGTGAAGAAAGACAAATTAGAATAAGGAAATAAAGGAAAATATCAGAACAGAGGGATCACTATAAACAGAGAGAGATAGACTGTGAGAGAGACAGTGGAGATTATAGAAAAAGGTGCACGTGTAAATCTTTACTTTTCACAGACACTCAGTGTGATTCTAGACACATTTTTTAAACCATACATTTCACCAAAACACATTTACCACACTAAAACATTTTTGTGATTAAACACAATCCCTGTATATGACAACTACATTTCAGTAGACAATCCTGACTCATTTTGCAAATACATTTCCAATTTGCACCATTACTTTTTTGGCAACATTACATCCAAAAATGAAACACAATAGAATAAGAATCCAAGGGGCTTGTAAATCTGCGCAAGAGTGTATGCAACAGTCTATGAATACTGACTACAAAATTGTAGATTTAGAACACAAGCCTAATTCTACAGAAACAACACTATTAAATATTCTACAACTAAAAAAGTGACTAACATTCTACATTTTTTAGTACTGCACTTTATTACACAAAAGTGACTAACTAAACACATTAACTTACCAAATAATTTTATCACAATAGTTATCCAAATGCAGAGAAACTCAGAATATGGTTCCACAAACTTTACAGGAATAACTCTTACTAAAAATAAAATGCAACACATACAGTCCCTTACAAATAATCAACTCACCTTTCAAACTGATTAGAAGATTAAGAAGAATGCCACTCACACTGCAGATAGCCTTAAACATAATCTCTCTGCTTCAGTGCGTGCAGCAGAAGCAAAAAAATGGCACATTTTCCCTCTCAATTTACACATATATGCACATTAATAACAAATCAAATTCCTTCACACAATAATTCAAAAACAAAGACACATTTCCATTGGTTCAACATTTTAAACATTTCCAACTGACATAACTTTCCCCCCTACCCCCAGCAGATCATGCAAAAGTTAAATGTCAACAGAGGTCAAAAGTTCAGCACTCTATAAAACACTGCTGCTCAACAAGTTTAGACAATGCATAAGTACTTACATATAAGTACCAATAAATAGAAAAGGTATAATTACCACCAACCAACACATAAACACATAAACTTGATAGATATTAGTAAAATATATTGTTTTTATTGAATTTTTCTTTCTGCGGTACGCTTTACGGGGCGACTTACAGAATGTGCACCATACGTTGTACGTACGAGCATGGTATGTGCATGGTTAATCCATCGTAAAATAAAAATAGCGTCTATTAATAATTTGTACAGGCACCCCAGGACACTGCAGGAGCCGGCCCTGGGGAGGTGGCGGTCCCCAGGGCCACCACAAGGGTCCAGGAGGGGGGCCGCATGGCCTCCCTCCCAACATCTAAAAAGCCCCGTGGGGTGGTGGTCCCCAGGGCGTGTGGGGGGGTTAAGCCCCCCCACACAGGTATTTTTTTTAAATGAAGACCTGGGTGGTGGCAGTCCCCGGGGATGTGGGGGGGGCCGTGAGCCCCCCCACATACTTAGAAAGATAACCCCAGGGGGTGGCAGTACACGGGGCTCGGGGGGCCTTAGAGGTCTCCCATCACTAATATCAAAACCCCAGGGGCTGCGGGGGGCTGCATGCCCCTGCTACCATAATTACTTTGCCCCAGGGGGTCGCGGTCCCCGGGCAGTGTGGGGGGATTGGGACCCCCCACACTTTTTTTCTCATTTTGCCCCCGAGATTTGGTGCCCCCGGGGGCTAATATTTTAAAAAAACAGACCAACATTTTTTTTAATTCACAGCGCACGCGTACCTACGCGTACCCCGCGATTTGTTTAAAAAAATTGTTTAAACAATTTGGGCCTTGGGGGTCCCTATGTGAGCCCCTGAGCAGGCCTAGGGGTCAGCATGTTTCCACCCTGCCACCTTTCCATGTTTTCCAACTTTGTTTCACTGCTTTCTTGTGGCACAAGATGGCTGCCAACACTTCCTGGTTTAGAGTGTTGACAGACAGTTGACAGCCAATGAGCATGCAGCTCGTGCTCGTAATGGTGCGCTTTACCGTAAGCTTACCGTACGCGTACAGTGAGCGTCTACAGATATACTTATGATTTTACTTATGATTTTCTCAGGAACTACTAAACGGATTTACACCATTTAACAAAAAGCGTGATCTGCGAACCAAACTCTACCTTTCTGCCAAATTTGGTGTAATTCCGTTCAGCCGTTCGGGCTGTAGCCCTGGCTAAAGGTCCTATAGAAAATTGCATAGGGAAAACATGTTTTGGGACCCCCCTTTTTTCTCGACCCCTGCTTCACGAAGCACCCCCAAACTTTCAGGGAAGGAGCAGAGTGGAGCAGGCCCTTTTCTTGGAGAATTTTGCGTGTATTTATTGACCGGCGCCAAAGTTATTCCAAATAGAATGTTGCGGATTTCCTATGGAAACTAGGTCCTAACTATAACTACCTACTGGCGACAGGCAATAGGTAATATATATATATATATATATATATATATATATATATATATATATATATATATATATATATATATATATATATATATATATATATATATATATATATATATATATATATATTACCTACTGGCGGTCGCCTGTACTTAGATATATTTAGGACCTATTTTCCATAGGAAATTCGCAACATTCTATTTGGAATAACTTTGGCGCCGATTCAAAACTTACGGTCAGCTCCGGTTCGCTCCTATCCTGAAAGCTTCACAGTGATTCGTCAAGCGGGGGACGAGAAAAAATGGGGGTGCCAAAATGCATTTTTCCCATGCAATTTCCAATAGGACCTTTAGCCGAAGCTACAGCCCGAACAGAATCACACCAAATTTGGCAAAGAGGTAGTCCTTAGTTCAGACTCGTGCCTTTTGCTAAATATGGTGTAAATCCGTTCAGTAGTTCCTGAGTAAATGACATTTAAAAGTATATATATTTTTATGGCCTCGGAGGGTCCGCGTACCCTTAGCGCAGCCTACGCACACCCTGCCGTGCACAAGCTGTGTTTTAATTGGCTGTCAACACTCCAAATCAGGAATTGTTGGCAGCCATCTTGTGCCTTGATAGAACCGAGGCACAAGAAACCCCCCCAAAAAGTCTCAAAACGTGTTTTTTTTAAACGGGAGAATGCGCGCAGGATCCATGCATCCTGCCAATAAAAAAAAATCGCTTCATTGGTATTTAGCCCCAGGGGGGCCAAATCCCGGGGGCAATGGTTTTTATATAAAGGGGGGCCCGGAGGGGCCCCTTAGTCCCTGGGACCCCCACCCCAGGGGCTTTTTTAAATTATGTACCGGGGGCTCTCAGGCCTCCCCAGCCCCGGGGACTGCCACCCCCCAGGGCTCAATAAAATTGGGTGGGGGGGCTCTCAGGCCCCCCAGCCCCGGGGACCGCCACCCCTGGGGCTACTTAAAATAGGGCGTGGAGGAGGCTCTGAGGCCCCTTCAGCTCCGGGGACCACCACCCCTGGGCTTTTTTAAATTATGTAATGAAAGAATGGCCGGCCCCCAGGAACCCCCAGTATTGAAGGGAATTAATTCCCCAATTTAAAACGTGCCACAGGGCGCCTTTGCAGAGTGTGTTTGTGATGGGGCTGGGTCTTGGGACGATCGCGTCTTTTAAAAAAATAATTTTTTTGAAAGGGGATCTGTGTGGCTCCCCTCCCCTTCCTTTTACTTTTTTGGGGACGTTTTAAATTGGGGAATTAATTCCCTTCAATACTGGGGGTTCCTGGGGGCCAACTAGCCCACTAGGAACCTCCAGTATGCGCCAGGGGGCTGCCTTGCAGAAAGGTGCTCCAGGCCACGCCCCTTTTTACACCTTTCTGCAACGCAGCTCTGTGGCGCTTACTGGAGGTAGCTGGTGGGCTAGTTGCACCCCCAGAACCCTCAGTATTCAAGGGTAGTTAATCCCCCAACTTAAAACAGGGCACGTTTGCACAGTGGTTAAGGGAGGGGGCGGGCCTGAGGTGATATGTGTGCAAACACACCCTGTGGCGCATTTTAAGTTGGGGGATTAACTCCCCTTGAATACTGAGGGTCCCTGGGGGCCAACTAGCCCATCAGGTACCTCCAGTAAGCGCCACGGTGCAGCATTGCAGAGTGTTGTAAAGAGGGGCGTGGTCTCTGAACACCTCTCTGCAACGCAGCCTCCTGGCGCATACTGGAGGTACCTGGTGGCTAGCTCCCCCCCAAGCGCTAAATCCTTCAACAAAGTAATGGAAATAAGGGGACCCTCCTTTCTTCTAAGCAACTCAGGGGTACTGTCTAGATTTACACGTTTTGCTATACGACAGTGAAGGCAAGGAATTAAAGAGAGAATGGGGCCCCGACATCTCCTTACTAATAATATTGCACTAATGAGGACAAAAAAAAAAGAGGGGCGTGGCCTCTGAACACCACTCTGCAACGCAGCCTCCTGGCACATACTGGAGGTACCTGGTGGCCTAGTTGGCCCCCCAGGGACACACAGGATTGAGGAGGAATTAATTCTGTAACTTAAAACGTGCCATAGGGCGTGTTTGTAGATATATCACCTCAGGTCACGCCCCCTTCCTTCACCACTGTGCAACCGCGCCCCGTGGCATGTTTTAAGTTGTGGAATTAATTCTCTTTCAATACTGATGATCCCTGAGGGTCAAATAGCCCAACAGGTATCTCCAGTATGCGCCAGGTGTTCAGAGGCCATGCCCCTTTTTACACCTCAATGCAACGCAGCTCTGTGGCGCTTACTGGAGGAACCTAGTGGGCTAGTTTGACCCTAGTGGCCCTTAGGATTGAAGGGGACTTAATCTCTCAACTTAGAACAGTGACAGGGCGCGTTTACACAGTTGTGAAGGGAGGGGGCGGGGCCTGACGTGATATGTGCAAACACGCCCTGTGGCGCGTTTCAAGTTGGGGAACAAATTCTACATCAAACCTGAGGGACCATGGGGGCCAAGTAGCCCGCCAGGGCCTGATATAGTTAGGAATTAGCATTTAAAAAACTTTAGAAATTCACTGAAAAAAACATAGGTTTTAGGGGTGTTATAGTTAGCTGGACATTTCACTCCTACAAAACCATTGAAATTCCTCCAATATAGGGGTCCATTAGGATGGCGGACGGACAAATTCCGTCCGCCATCTTGTGGGGCCGGTACCGTCCGCCACAATGGCGGAGGAACCGTGCCCCCAATTAGGATGCACTCGCCATAGTGGGGGGTGCATCCCGCATTTTTAACATTGCGGCGGACGGTGCTTAACCCCTTCCATGCTCATGACGAGCTCAGCTCGTCATGAGGCACAGTGGAGCTGTGCTGATGACGAGCTGAGCTCGTCATGACACCAGCAAAATGGCAATTTCCAGCACAGGGGAAAAATAACCACAGCAGCGATGTGGTTAAAGAAGGACATCTAACATTAGCTTCGATTGGAATTCCATAGAACATATTATGAAGCCCATTATCGCAACTTTATCTGCAGTTTCCTGCCGATGAAGCAGCGATAATTTTATCGCCCAGGCTTGATAATATGCCCACCGTTCTTTTTGAGAACTAACTTTACTGGTGAAAAAAAGAGCTATATTTCTATGATAGTATGTGAAACTTTCCGGTATTTTTTGTGCACCAGTCGTACTCTCTATGCATGAGCAGCCTTGTTCCCAAGCCCATGTTTCTTTCTTTTTCTTTAAGTTTGCCAAGCAAAGCTGTCCTCATTTCAGGTATTAAATTTGCAGCTTTTTTTTCCCGGCCCGTGTGTGTTATCCGCTGCTATACTTTTGTAATATATTAATAATCATATTGCTGAGGCACCAAACGTTGATTACATACTCCGTCCTCCGCCATTTTAGTAGTTTTCCTCCATTTTTTTTTATTTTTTATACCTGATACTTTCATTTTACCCTCCGCCTACCTTGTCTGTGATCGATAAGATGACCTGTGTTTGTCCTTGGCCTCCGATGTTATCAAACTTGGTCACACGTATACCTAAAAAGTAATTTGAAGCACGTAAGCCACAGCCATTACAACGCGTGTCCGTCACCAGAAAGCCATTATTATGCTTATGCCTTTATAATGGTGGTAAATGTATATGGCTAACGACATACTTATGCGCCCATCATTATCATCGCAGGTTGTTCACCCGCTCAGTGCTTTGGGCACCACTAACTCAGTGACCACAGAGGCCACGCATGTAGTAGTGGGCCCCCATGTTTGGTAGTTTGGGAACAACTCTAAAATGGCGTAGAACACGTGCGCCCCGTCTTTTTTATACATAGGGTCACGTGTGTAGTGACAGATGCGCTGGATGGGTGTGGTGTGGGTGTATAGCAGGCATGAGAGAGTGTGTGTCGATCTGACAACTAGACCTGCAACTAAGAAATCACTACAATAGAAATCTGGGCTTTGTACTGTTGGTACTGGTAGCGTAAGCACAGTAGGCTGTACTAACGTATTCAGTCTCGATTCATTTACCACCTCCCCATGGGCTTTTAAATGTTGGGAGAGGGGTCAATAATTGTGTTGACTTTTCTTCTTTAGTGTGCAGTGCTATATTGTTTTATAAAATATATGAGTTTTCAAACTATCTTTACTCTTACGACGTACGGCCGATATTTCCGTAATTGATTTTAAAAGTAATGTACGCTTTTTTAAAGTTAAAAACAAATATTTTCATGATTATCCTAGATAATGTCGTCTCTTAATATGTACATTAAATACATAAATATTTGTTTTTGAACAATTAGAATCTTTTGTGGAGTACGTGTACGGGGCGCCGTATATGTCACGCGGGATATGTATATATATTTTTTTTAAATGCAGGATACACCTTTTGGGTGAAAAAGAAAAAAACGCGAAGCCCGCTTTATTGTTAATTAGCCTATGGGGGGCCTAATCTCTGGGGCAATTTGTTTTTCATAATGGGGGGCCTAGAGCGTCTCCCCTGCGCGGGGATCGCTACCCCCGGATTTTTAACTATATGTATGCGGGGGGGCTCATGGCCCCCCGGAGTTCCGGGGACCGCCTTCTCCTCCACTCGATCCCCCCCCACCCCCGGGGCCTCTTTTTATTAAAAAAAGCAGTGCAATGGGGTTGCAAATGTGGTATTTTGGTTTCATTTCTGTCTTGTAGAGGATCCAAGGTAAATCTAACGGTTTTTTGTACAGCCAGTACCTTTCTGCCTGTTACCATAGTAACAGTTCATGGATCACTTGCGTGAGTACAGAGGTTAGAAGTTCATCACAATATGTTGCTAATTGAAATAGTTACTGTGCTGGAGATTTATATTTTTTTTCATAGGAACCGTTATTCGTAGGAGAAGTCTGTGGAAAAGTTTTATTAAGGATTCCTTCCTGTTCGGGGAGTATTAGGGTAAGGTGCTCCAAGCGGGACTTTACGAAGTTTAATGTTCATTGGCTGTAAAGTATTAAAAGTAGAAGGCTTAGCAGTCATTCCTTGCTCGTCTTTGGAACAACATGGACATTTTATTGGCTAAAGTGTTCCGAACACAAGTTTGCTCCTTATTGGGTGGGAACGGTTCACTGTTGTAAGTGATATTGTGATGCATTTTCCAAAGGAGTATGGGGAAAGAAAGTAGTAGAGGGCAGGTTAGGAACTCTATTAACTGTGTATAGTGCCCATAAGGTGGTGGAGAGGAATTATGAGGTAAACAATTTTTATATCTGTTTCAAGGGCATTTATATAATTGCTGTGTGGTGTATAAATCATGGCGGAAAAATTACAGTGTCTTGCTCTGTTTTCTTTTATCAAGTTTGTAGGTGACATACTTCTTAGTAGTACTATTTACTTATAATGAAGTGTTTACTTTCCTGATGGGGAGGTGTGGTTGCGCAGCAAAAAATTCAGTCTAGGTTTGAAACAGTTTTCATTAAGCAAATACAAATAAACTTTCTTCAGAAACTGTCCCAGTATATATGAAAGGGGTGACAATTAAAAATGGAATTTCATAAAATATCAGTTAAGCGTGGCTATATTATTCTTTTTTGTGCTACAGTTTGTAAAAGTGTTGCCCCACTTTCTTGTTGATGTAAGAGGGCATCAGTTACTTTTAGACAAAGTAGAATAGAAGTGCTACAAAAAACACTCCAGCACTACATTATCTCAGATCAAGAGAACAAATAAAACAGTAAAATATAAATTGTTTCATATTACACAGAAATGCATGCATTATTATTTTTTAAATTTGTATTCTGTATAATTCAGAAACGGGCTGTCGTAGTGTTTACAAGTTGCAGACTGTTCCGCTAATAAATCACATACTCACCAAAGAATTTATAGGATATTACTCTTATAATATATAGTACAGGTCCTATATATTCTTTAGGGAGGAGGTGAATAGGAATCGCAAATAAGAATAGAAATTAGAAAATAACATTCAGAAATGTAGGGTTTATTAAATATTTAAAGTAACAAAGTATGCATGATAGCTATATTTTAATATTTATAAAAATATCTGATCAAGTACTTATAAATATTTGATCATTATATTACAGATGGCGCAGAAAAATCTCCCATTCCTCTTCTGTAGCAATAGAACAATCTATTATAATATAACGATTGATACCATTGTTACAGTAAAAAGAAAAGGAAAATAAAGTTATGTATTTAACAAAACATCCATAATGAAATAGTTTCGAGTGGTAATTATTTACTGAACTTCTTTTCTCCAGATCTTTGTGGCGACGGGTCATAAACTCCTCTGAGATCATGATGGTGAGAATAATAATATGTATATATTCTCACAGCACATGATCACAAGGGTAAAATAGACTGAAAGCCGCAAGCCGGTAACGTTGCTTACTTATCGTTACTGTTTGTGACGATGGATTGTGAATTCCACTAGGATCACTGAGACTGTTAATGTTAAAATATACATATTAACAGTAAGTGATCTCTAGGGGAAAACATAATAACAAGTGTAACATTGTAACGTTGATTGTAAATGTTTAGGGTTTGCGTTGACGGGTTAGCAACACCTCTCGAGCGTAGTACAGTATCAATATTGTATTATAAAAAGTCACTATATAAAAGGTAAAAGGAGCCAGAAAATGAATAATATTTGTTATAATATATCTGTTTCTAAGAACAAGCTGCTGACGTTACAGAGAAAAAGCAAAAAAAATGCAATAACATTTCTTTCTACATATAAATGTTTAAATATTGACAAATAGTCACAATTTATAACTAACTATTATGCCTATGCCATATTGAAACAACTTACAACTCCGGAATATGTTTGTTGACGCAAAAAGAGAATCCGATGCTAGAGAACAGAACCTGCAACAGAGATTGGCGATTCAGAAATAACTCGGGAAAATGAAACGAATTGCACATTAGGTGTGGTTTATATAGTTTTTTGTTGTTTAGTAGTCTATGGAAGGAAGATGTGGCTCCGCCTATGTAGATGGCGCGTTTTGGAGTTTACACGTTTTAACGGTTTTTCGTCTGCACGTGTTCGGAAAAGTTACAAACTGTGACGCTGTAAAGGTTTTGATTTTGATAGTAACACGTATAAGGTATTATTATCTACATACGTTGGAGAGTTTGAAAAGTGTTACTCGGTAAAATGTGTTCTTTGCATTTTCATGATTAAAAGCATCTAAATAGAAGACGTATAAAAAAATATCGTTATCATTAGAAGAAAAAAAAAAGGTTTAATATTTGTTATTTTTATGGTTCTTAATTTACAAAATGCTAGCATTTGTAAATCGTAATCCTACCCTCGGAAAGGTGTGCTGGTGCTTGGGGCTTTGGGAAGGTTATTAAATAATAAATGCCCTTTTCTATGCACCTGTAGACTTGGCTTTTAAACTTTCAATCGCCTAGTCTGTATCTTTACACTTCCTCCAAACATTTTGGTACTGCTATTTTAGTATTGTAGTGAGCCATTCAGCAGCATGTGTTTTGGCACATTATTTGGCAGTTGTGATTTCCTTATGTGGACTTCGTCATGGCTGTGAACAGGAAGGGTACTTTGTTCTGTGTCCAGCATTTCCCTCTAAATGGCTCCTTGCGAACACTGTTCTAAAAGTGAAGCTGCTGTACATTTTGCAAGACACTCTCCTTGCAGAATTGTAATAATTCAACCAGTACCCAAGTAGTCATGGTGCATAGTGGGCCTTAGGGCATGGACTGCTTCAAACTATGCATGCAGTCTTCTATGCATGGGCAAACTTGTCTTTTATAGCTTTTATTATCCAGTCTATATTCTTACACTTCCAGCAAACTATTTGTTATTGCTGATTCAGTATTGTAGTGAAGTATTCAGCAGAATGCCCTTATGTATGTACTGTGCTAAAAATGAAGCTCTTTTAAATTCAGACACTCTCCTTGCAGAACTGTTATTATTCAGTCAGTACTCAAGTAATCATGGTGCAAAGTAGGCCTTAGGCCATGTACTGCTTTAAACCTGCATAGAGTATGCATGCACTCTTCTATGTAGCTGCACATTTGTTTTTTATACATTCAATTGCCCAGTCTGTTTAATTAGACTTTCACAATTACTCTCACTCTACTGTTTCAATATTGTAGTGAGCCTTTCAGCAGTATTTCCTTATATATGTACTGTGGTAAAACTGAAGCTCTTATAAAGTCAGTCATGCACTCTCTTTACAGAACTGTAATCATGCAGTAAGTACCCAAGTAATTATGGAGCAAAGTAGGCCTTAGTATATGGACTACTTCAAACTCCTATTTACTATGCATGTACTCTTCTATGAACCTGCAAATTTTCCTTTTATATTTTGAATTCCTCAGTCTCTATCCTTACACTTCCACCAAACACTCTGTCATTCCTGTTATAGTTTTGTAGTGACTCATTGATCAGTGTGTAGTAATCCATTCATTACATTCAAACAGTAATCAGCAGATGTACAATAAGTGGTACATTCCCAGAGATATGGCAGTTATTGTGCACTGTGATATCAGCACAATGGATGCACCGTATTTACAATCTAGTGCATTATGGAGCAAAAACGGCACAGATATGTGATGTATTTGTGTTGTGAAGGTGGTGCATTGCTTGACTTGCATTCCAATTGCAACTCAGCTCCTGCAATGCTCTTTAGGGTCTATGCTCACAAAGCTGTGTCAATCCTTACACCTGTTTCAAGCAGGTGCAGGGTTTTGACGTAGCATAGGCCTAAAAGTGACTGAATGAAATGTTATAGATTTCACATAGTCACTTTTAGGAGGTGTTCCTATGCTAGAACACCTCCACTCACTCCCCCCCTCTCTGCGCAGGAAGGTCTCTTTCTGGTGCAGGGCTTTAGAATATGATGCACCTTCCATATGCATCACGTTGTAAATATCAGGCACTATGCCACATCTTTTGCAACACCGCTGCATCACAAAAGTGACGGAAAAGATGTGTAAAAGAGGTACAAGGGGGTTGTAAATCTGTTCCTAACACATACAAATTCACCCAGGCAGTTTCACTAGCAGTGCAAATTGAAGTATAGACTTCTAACATATTTATATGGATATGTTACATTCGGAGGTACTACAGTATACTATAGGTAAACACCTTATACATTTATACTGTAGCACTCCCTTATAGTTTTGCACTTTCACATTCACCATACAGTACTAATTCATTCTTATATTTATGCACTACACATTCATTCTGACAAAGTTTTACACACTAATATAGAATTATAGTTCTTTTTTAAGCCAGTGGAGGTAGTTCTGAAAAGAAGTGGGGGTTTTTTCTTTTGAGTTTTCTATTTTTTTGTATTGTTTCAGCAAGTTTTTAGTTGTTTTTTTTTTAAACCAAAAAAATGAAACTGGAAACAAAAAAACTGTGGAACAGGAAGAAAAAAGAAAAAAATATATTATTGTTTTGGGCAATGGTGCTCTTCTTTGCTCTTCACAATGAGGTGAATAGACTGCTCACCGTAACAAAGGAGTTCTCTGCAAAATTTACGATGAATTGTAAGATCTGCAAACTGAGGCACAATAATAGGACGCGTACTGCTCGGAGGAGGTGGTGGTACAGTTGAGGTAGAGGGAACTGCAGGTTGAGTGTTCTCCTGGAACCTTTGTGTTGCCATCCTTCCATAATTATTTGGATGCAGATTTTTGACATGGCGAACCATTGAGGCTGTTCCAAAAGAGTACTTTTTAGTGGGGTCAGCCCTGGAAAGTGTAACCTCACAGGTCTTGCACGTTACTTTCGGTACATTCACCTTTTTCTGTCCCTCCGGAAATGAAGAAAACTTCCAAATGAAAGCTTCTTTTCTCTTTTTCTGAGGTGGCTCAGTAACAAAATCTTCCTTAGAGGAATGTACTGATGAAGTCTCAAAAAGAGCAGCCATTGTAGAGTTTGGTTGTAAAAGACTACAGCTCCACAGAATAGATGTTTTTCCTGGGAAAGTCGAAGTAGGATGATCAAAATGAGAGGGGTCTTTTAACAGTTGGAATATGAAATATTATGAACCAATCAAAACTCTCCTTTTATGGTCACATGACTTTGCGTACGCTTACAGTGCTCTTACGGTGCTCTTCAGATGCAAGTATGTACGACGTACCTCTGCGATTTGCGTAATTGCTTTTAAAAGTAATAATCGCTTATTAAAAGTTAAAAAAACTATTTTCATGATTGCCCTAGATAATGTCTTCCCTTAATATGTACATTAAATACATAAATATATGTTTTTGAACAATTGGAAACTTTTGCGCTGTACGCTTGCGGGGCGCCGTTTATGAAGTCACGCAGAAGCGTTGATGCGATGCGCAAGGTCAAAGCGCATCAGTAACGAGTGCGTGGCTGCGTGCAGAGGACCATTTACCGTACAAAGTGTGGTGCGATCACTGTACGCGTACGGTGTGATTACCCAAAAAAATATGAAAAAGGAATTATACAGATTTTGAAAAACTTTATTGACAAATAGACAAATAAGTTATTTTCATCATCTTCACTGGTTACATCTGTTACATCTTGTCTCATTATGTCTGCATAGATGGTTAAATCACAGGACAGATTGGTGTTCAAGAGTAATTTTCATAACGCATTAAGAGGAAAGAATTGCATATAATTCCTTACAGAATCGCATAGTTCAACATTTCACACTCAGATTCAGTTCGCATTTCGCCCACCTATTAAAAACTGCAGTTAGTTCTCAGTGATTTCTACGTATGGAAAGAAAATGATTTCTACAACAAAACTTAACTAACGTCATCACCACTGTATAAAGTTGTGCCCTTTCATAGACAGGTGTCATCCACTGCACAGAGCCCATACATTTGTTCAGAGTTCACAGTTGCCGCACCCTCCACCCCCTCACTAATCAGAGTGTCTCATATCAGTCCGTCCCCCTCAATCGTCTTCCTCCTCTGACTCCAGGTCTTCATCCTCCGGCAACGGGTCACATGGTTCCCCCCTATATTTATTCCATGGTGTCCATACTTTATTCCATTTACGCGGACAGGCCCGCAACACATACACTGCCCTCTCTCTCACCATGAGGAGGTCCATATTTCTAATCCAGCCCGACACTGTCAGTAAGTCCGGAGCACCCTATTTTTGCGCTATGTCTCTTTTTGCCACTGTCATAGCTAACGTGGCCCACAACTGTTCATATTTGTTCAGGTCAGTAGGATCCCAAATGTTTAACAGACATTTGCGGGGCTCAGGCAGGAGCGACATCTCAAGGGCCTGGGAGACTGTTCGCATAATCTGTTTCCAGACCTCTTGGATTAATGGGCAGTCCCATAGTGTGTGAAGCAGGGTCCCCTCCTCCCCGCAGCCCCTGAGACAGAAGGGGTGTGGTGTCCACTGTATCCTGTGCAAGAGTGTTCTGGTATAGTAGGTGCGGTGTAGGATCTTGAGCTGGACCAGCCTAAACCTAGCTGAGATGCCCACCTCCCTTGGTGAGGCCAACGCCTCATTCCATTCCGTGTCGTCCATATCCCCTAGTTCCCCCGCCCATCTCTCTCGGAGCTTCCGTGTGGGGTCCGGTAGGTTATAAACTAGTTTTTTGTATGTAAGGGAGGTTGCCTTCTGCTCCATAAAGTCAGTTAGCAACCTGTCCTCCAGTGGAGAGGATTCCGGGAGTGTTGTGTCAGGAGGGATTGCGTGCAGCAGGGCGTGCCGGATTTGCACATACCTGTATGTTTCATTGGGCCCCATACCATACTGTTGCCGCAATTGTGAGAATGCGACCACCGAGCCCTTGTCCCAAAGGTCTCCTACAACCGAAATTCCTATTTGGTCCCATTGTGCGAAACCCTTACTGGCTCTTAAGTTTCCTAGCGATTTTGTGTCCCACAATGGCGTCATGTTCGTAATTTTCCCCTGCCACCCGAGTCGTGATTGTGCTGCATGCCACAGGGATACCGTGTGCGACGTCGGTCCGATCAGTTTCCGGGCCCTTGCGCGATTGTATAGCACCGCGAGCATGCCGTCCGTCCCCAACTGTGACCAGTCCGCTTGGTATGCGGGGTCCCCCCGCGGGACGTGGATCCATTGATTTATTATCTTAAGCTGGGAGGCCCAATAATATAATTGAAGGTTGGGTAGTGCAATCCCTCCTTCGTACCAGCTTTTAACTAATTTATCGTGAGCTATACGAGCTGGGCCATTGTTCCACAGTAGAGCAGACACAAGTGCGGCGACCTGTTGGAAGTAGCGTGGGGCCACCGCATGAGGAGTATTCTCCAACACATAAAGAAATCTAGGAAGAGCCATCATTTTGTATAATGCCGCTCGTCCAAGGAGGGTTAATGGCAGGGTGGCCCAGTATTTAACGTCTGCACGGAGACGTGCCAGAGGTGGCACCAGGTTTGTGTTATAAAAGTCAGCCGCATTAGTGGTGATAACAATGCCCAGGTATTTAAATGAGCCGGACGCCAATTGTAGGGGGCAGTCATCCCGTAGTGTCGGTTCTGGGCCTCTGAGTACAAAGATTATAGATTTGGACCAGTTCAGGGTGTAGCCGGACGCCTTCCCATGCGCGTCGCACAGGGTTAACAGGGCAGGGATACCTTCGTTGGGATCGGTCATATAGATCAGCATGTCATCTGCATACAGTGACACTTTGTCTTCCCACCCGTCCTCCCATGTGAGTCCCCGAAACAGTGGCGTTCCTCTAAGCAGGATGGCCAGCGGCTCAAGCACCAGCGCAAACAGTAGGGGCGATAGCGGGCACCCTTGTATCGTTCCGCGTCCTAATGGGAAGGGCTTCGAGATGTGACCATTCGCGACCACCTGTGCCATTGGCGACTTGTACAGTAGCCGGACCCATGCTATGTATTTCGGGCCGAAGCCCATGCGGGCCAGGACTGCAAATAGGTACTCCCACTCTACAAGATCAAACGCCATTTTGGCGTCCAGGGATAGGATGACTGCCTGTTTGGAAAGGAGATGTGCTCTCGCCAGGACCCCATGTACCCTCCGCAGATTCAGCGCTGTGCTCCTATGTGGCATGAAGCCTGATTGGTCTGGGTGTATCAGGGTGTGCAAGTGTGCCGTCAGGCGGCTAGCCAGGAGTTTCGCAAGTATCTTTGCCTCCACGTTGAGCAGGGAGATAGGTCAGTACGAGGAGCATAGTGTCTGCGGCTTGTCAGGTTTGGGGATGGCCACTATGGTGGCCGTGCGCTGGTCCAGAGGGAGTGCCGCCTTGACAAGACTCTCTTCATACATATCTAGCAGGGGTTTGCTCAACAGGGGGGCTGATGCTTTGTACCATTCTACGGGTATCCCATTAGGACCAAGTGCCTTGCCAGATTGCAACGACTGTATTGCCAACTGGAGTTCAGTTTCGGTTAAGTCAGTGTCCAGTTCCTGTTGCGCTTCTTGGGAGAGTGTGGGGACAGCGATGTGGTCGAGTGACGCAAACGCTTCCTGCTCCGTGACAGCCCTGATCGGTGTGTAGATTTCCTGATAGTGGCGCGCTAAAGTGTGTACGATTTGTTCAGGGTGTGTCAGCAGCTGGCCCTCCTGATTGTATAGCCTCTGAATGCCTCTGTTGCAACCACCCCTTCTGTCTAACCATGCCAGCATTTTCCCGGCTTTGTCCCCCACATCATATATTCTGCTGGCAGTGCTCGCCAAGTGACCCTTGGTCACCGTTGTGAGGTGGGCCAAGTGTTGTTGTTGTTTGAGATGTAGCGCATGCGCGGTGTCAGGGGTGGGATCGGACATGTGAGCAACATTCGCGGTGTGGAGAGCCAATTCTAATTGAGCGAGTTCTTTTCTAGAGTCTCGCTTGTGCCCCATGATAGTCGCCATTGCCGCGCCGCGCAGGACTGTTTTGTACGCCTCCCAAAGTGTTGAGGGTGAGGAGACCGTCCCTGCATTTTCTGTAAAATAGTGTGATGAGGCCAGTTTAAGCTTCTTTCTGACACCTGGGATCTGCAAATAGTTGGGGTATATTGGGTAGAGCCTGGCACGTTTCTGCTCCTTGGATGTGATGGGGAGGGACACTGGGGAGTGGTCAGATATACCCCTAGGTAGGATCTCAAGTTTGTCCACTGAACCTAGCCCCATCCCCAAAAAGAAAAGGTAGTCGATGCGTGAAAGACTGTTATGCGTAGATGAGTAGTGCGTGTATTGTTTTGCCGTTGGGTTCAAATGACGCCAAACATCCTTGAGGCCCAATGCGGACAGGAAACCAGGAAGTGTGGCGGTTCCTCGTTGTCGGTCCCGTATGGGAAAGGTGTCTAATAGCGGGTCTGTTATGGCGTTAAAGTCCCCGCCAATCATCATGTCACCCTCTGGGAGGTCAATGAGAAACTGACCCAGCGCTGGCAGCGCTGTGGAATGTAGCGCCGGGGGATTGTATACTGACACCACGCTGAGGGGCTTCCCTTCCCATTGGCCGTGTATCGCCGCGAACCGACCCTGGTCGTCCGTTTTGCGACTGTCTATCATAAAAGAGGAGTTTTTCTTAAGGAGTATCCCAGTGCCCCTGGACCCCGTGGTGAACTCTGCATGTGCCGCCATGGTATATCCGCGCCGGTCAAGTGCTTTGCAGGTGGACCCGGCCAGGTGCGTCTCTTGCAGCATCACCAAGTCTGGCCCGTGACGTTTAATGGTTTGGAGAACCAGCCCCCTCTTAATTTTGTCCCCCAGGCCCCTAACATTCCACGTGAGCAATTTTAAAGGGGATACCGCTGTTAGTCGCGAGTCGCCTTCAGCGGGCGTGATTCTGTGCCGTCGGGCCATGTGGAGGTAAGACTAGTGTTTCTGAAGCGTGAAGGTGGAGCATAGCGCATGTGCGAAGACCTGTGATAGAAAACCAGGAGTGTATGGCTTGCAGTGGGACCATGATCCACAGCGAAGCGGTGATGACTGAGAACAATATCAACCATAACAATACAACTTCCCCCCCCGCCCCCTCCCTGCTCCCCTGCACCACGGACGAAAACCCGCCCGCATCCCCAACTTGGCAGAGTGCTTAATCCCGTCCCCGTCCATCTTACTTGCTCGTGGGGTTGGTGATACCCCTACAGGCACCGGCCGATGCCCGCCCTACTCAGCTCCATCAGCGTCAAGGTCCCAAGTGTTCATAAACATATTGTCCCTCACGCAGATCATTCAGAGTGGCCCCTTACTGGTTGCCCAGAGTCAAGTGGGTCTCTTTCAAGATCCGAATCCAATGCCGTCGCACCCTCTTCGTTCGTGGGAGTACCCGATGGGTGTGCCATCTGTCCCCCGTTGCGATGATGTTGTCGGTCTCTGTGCTGGCGCTGTGGCTGCCCCACCTGTCTCCATCCATCAAGCCATTCTCTAGCCACCTCCGGCGTATCAAAGAACCACGTCTTTCCTTCGGCTACTATGCGTAATTTGGCGGGGAAAAGCATGGAGTATGGCAGGCCTCTGTCCCGCAGTGCTTTTTTTACGTCTATGAAAGATTTTCTGCGCCTGGCCACCTCCGCCGTGTAGTCTGGAAAGAAGGCCAGCGTTGAATTCTGAATTTTTACTGGTGGGGAGTTCCGTGCCGCTTGTAGGATCGCGTCTCTGTCCCTAAAATTGAAGAGCCTGGCCAGCACAGGCCGTGGGGTGGCGCCCGGTTTGGCTGCTCCACCCGGGACTCGGTGCGCCCTTTCAACCGAAAAGAAGTGAGACAGGCCTTTAGGTTTCAGCTGGGTTTTGATCAGATCCTCTACGTATAAGTCCATCGCAGCTTTACCCTCCGATTCCGGCAGGCCTAGGATGCGGACGTTGTTCCTTCTGGAGCGCCCTTCTTGATCGTTGAGCTTCTCCTGCAGCTGTTTAGTGACTCTTTCCATGCGTTCCATGGCCACCTGCAGGTCCGAGGTGTCCTCAACAAGAGATTTCGTGACTACTTCCACTTGAGAGACCCTTTCCGCCATTTTGTGAAAGTCAGCTCGAAGCAGCGTGACTTCGGAGGAGATGGAACCCACCGTCGTCCGGACTTCGTTGAGGGTCTTCATTACGTCTTCGAGGGTCACTCTCGGAGTGCCACCCGTTTCTGTAGGAGCACCAGTGGAGTGGCGGCCGCCACTCTGGGAATGTC
Organism: Lissotriton vulgaris; assembly: GCF_964263255.1. NCBI lineage: Eukaryota > Metazoa > Chordata > Amphibia > Caudata > Salamandridae > Lissotriton > Lissotriton vulgaris. The sequence goes on from NW_028253152.1 coordinate 60,143, forward strand.
CATTCTGGCCGTATGCAAATTTGTCGAGCTTCGCCTGTGTCGTTGTGCTCCGTGTACCCTTTCCGGCCATGATGTCGCGTTGCTGACGGAGGTATGCGTGCTCTGCATCTGGGTACACTGTCGTCTTTCGGGCCACACAAGGCCTTCGGGTGTCCGGCTGATAAACTCGTGTCCCACTGAGCTCAAGGGGTTCTCGTGGTCCACTCAGGGCCAGAGGTGCCGCAGCCGGCCTTCGAGATAGTCAGTCCGTCGCTCTTTGGAAGGCGTTCGTTAGTCCTACAGCGTGGCTGTACATGAAGGCTCCGTGCAGTGTGGCGCCACCAAGCGCGACGACGGGAATGTTCCCGAGGGGGGGCCCCCCCTGTGTAGTGCCTCTAAACCCCTTCGTGCACCCCTACAGTGGCTATCGTGCGGGACCGTCCGCACCCAGAAGGCGCCCACTCCAGGCTGGTTACACTGCGAACTCCACTCCGCCTCTGTGTCAGGATGTCGGTGCCCCCACACGCTTGTCCGTGTAGCTGGGGTGAGTCCAAGACCAGCGGCAACGCAGGGAGGCGGCCGGGTCTCGGTGTAGATCTCCTCACCTTGGTGCGCAATCGGCTTCACTGGTCACTCGGATCCCCCAAGTATGGCGCAGCCCTTGGCGCAGGGAGGCTCCCGCTGCTCTTTGCTTCTTCACCATGCGGCGCTCGCCGCTAGTTCCGGCTCTCTCGGACCCCTCGCTACACGCAGAGGCGGGCACTGGAAGGACAGTGCGTCTGTGGGGCCTCAGTGGCAAAGCGGAGCAGTTGCCGGCCGATGTCAGGGCGCCCAGGCCGGGGAGGGTGAACTTCCGCCCGGGTCCGCTGTCTACCTGAGGTCGGTGCCGTTAGGCTGGCGCAGGCCCCGTTTCGCTGTTTCCGACAGGAGCCGTTCCCGGCGTCCGATGATCTCCGGGGTTGAAGTAATCAACGCCGCTCGGGTTCTCGAGCCGATGTTGCCCCTTCGGGCAGGTGATTAGGCGGATGAAAGTGCGGATAGTTAGTGCGGGCCGGTTTGCCTGACGGAGCTCCCGCTTCAAGCTGCCGCCATGTTCGGCAGTTGGCCACGCCCCCCCCGAATTATACAGATTTTAATTGTAAAAAATTGAGAAAACTTTTTTTATAAAAAAAATGGGGATTTAGTTTTGTTATTATTTTACATTAAGAATATGAAATATAATTTAACAAATAAAATAAAGATAAATATTTTTAATAAAAATGTAAGAAATTAGTATTAAAAGAAAGAAATATAATAATTTATACATTAAAAATCATCATTTATTAAAACTTTGAAATTCACTGAAAAAAATATCGTTTTTTCAGTGAATTTGCAAGATTTTTTAAATGCTAATTCCTAACTATAACGTGGCTGAAACCTATGTTTTTTTCAGTGAATATATATATATATATATATATATATATATATATATATATATATATTCACTGAAAAAAACATAGGTTTCATGAGTGTTATAGTTAGCTGGACATTTCACTGGTACAAAACCATAGAAATTCCTTCATTATAGTTAGTTGTGCTAACTATAACCCGCACGCCTGCAATGCACTGCTGATCTCACATATTACATCATTCATGACATGGTCAGTGACATCACTGATGACATCACTGATGACATGCCAAATTACATCACTGATGACATCACTGATGACATCATCCAGTGAATGTGGTTTTGTTTGAAATTTAAATATCTATTATATATATATATCAATCTGTATTGAAGATTGAGTGGATATATAACTGTCTGGATGGAGGATTTAGTAGCTGTCTGACTTTGTTTAAGTGAGTAATAAAATGTGTCTCACTAAATATATGGGTTAGTAACCAAACTATGTGAATGTGTGTATTACTGTCTCTGTTGCTGTATAACCTGCTGCATCAATTGGTCACTAACTACATGAGTGTCTATATTAGTTAATGATTAGTTGGCTGAGTATTTGTAAGGGAGACTGAGTGTATCTGTGGTTGGGTGGGGGAGTTGTAACTCTATGCATAGATGTGTGAGTGGTTGATTGTCTAGGCACATGAGTTTGGGAGGGTTTATGGAAACAGTTGTTTGGGTGTCTGAGTGAGTTTATTTGTGTGTATTTATGTCAGTGGTACATCTCCAATAAGTAGGAAAATAAAAGGCATTGTATATGAGAGTTGGTGTATATAAATAAGTATACATAAGAGTCAGTGATTGTGAGAGTAATTGTATGAATGAGTGTATAATTGTAATAGTTATTTTTTAACATAGTAACTATGATTTACTATGTGTATGTATACATCAGGTGTTGGTTGTGTGTATAACTGTGTAGGTGAGTAAATGTAAGTGTGATTGATTCTTTTCATGGGTGAGTAGCATCACTGCATAACTGACTAAGATGACTGCTGATGTGTCAATGTCTATATAGGTGTGTGAGTACATTTGATAGTGTTACCATTTATCAGTGACTGCATGTATAAGTGATTCTGTGGGTGAATGGAGAGGTGTGTGTAGACTTAGGAATCAGTGAGTGCATATGTAGTAACTGGTATGTGTGTGTCAATGCTTTCAAATATGGTACTCTGTATTTTACAGTGAGTGATCAAAGGTTATATGTGTGATGAGGTGTATCAGATTATCACGTGGATTATGTCATCAGTGATGTCATCAGTGATGTCATTTGAGATGTCATCAGTGATGTCACTGATTTTGTCATGAATGATGTAATATGTGACATCATCAGCAGTGCAATGCGGGCACACGACTTATAGTTAGCACAACTAACTATAATAGAGGAATTTCTATGGTTTTGTAAGAGTGAAATGTCCAGCTAACTATAACAACTGAGAGAGCGCCATGTTATTCTGAAAATTGTAGGGGTGCATTATACTCACCCGTAGTCAGCACCCACATATTTAGAGAATTTCACTAATGTAGTTTGGAAATGTAACGTTGGGGCCGGAGATCAGTGCAATATGTAGTGGAGTGTTTATTAACACCTTGGCTGCTAGGTGTTTTCCCCTCCTGTGCTGCAACCCAAGCTATACCATTGTTTCATGACGAGCTCAGCTCGTCATCAGCACAGCTCAACCGTGCATCATGACGAGCTGAGCTCGTCATGAGCATCGAAGGGGTTAATCATAGACAAAATAATGCCTTAATCATAATGAGAGCTTGCATAATGTAGAAAATGTAATCTCATGTGAAATGTCGTATTAACCATAAAGTGCCTCAGTGAAGAATAAAATGCTTATTAATGTGTGATTTAACATAGGGTTTAATGTGAAGAAACGTTGCTTGCGTTGAAAATAGAATTAGGGTTTAGCCGATGAAATGTAATGTTCATGCTATAATAGAAAATGCATTTAGAATGTGCAAAGGCCTGAGATGTGTTGAAGCTGGTAGAGGCCTAACTGTATTGTTTCCCTTGGTTAGCTTTAGCTGAAGAAATCATTTCTTACTCTTGGGAAGAGCTGTTCTCAGCAAAGGTTGAATTGTAACTTCGAATGTTGCAAAGGTTTCTTCTCACATATTCCAGCTCGCAGGTGCAAGGCCATGGGCCTCGTTAGGTAGAAGGAGCCAATGTTTGGAAGTTAGGATAGTGGGAGCGAGCGCAAGGGAGATGCCAAGGAATTTGGGAGTGCAACATTTAGCGGAGAAGGTGTCTGGGACCCAAGGACACTCTATTGGACGCTTGGTGGAGAGGAGCCATCCTGGAAAAGTACGAAGACCCATACCTGCCAGAGGGGCGTGTTTGGGGCGTTTCGAAGGCGTGCCCAAAGGCATGTCAACTGTTTTGCAGTTTTGTATTAGGGACAGCACCGGAGGGTGGAGGGCAGATGCAGATTTTAGTGGGCTTCAGGAGAGAGTAGACATAGAGGTAGAGAGTGACTTTTGGGGAAGACAAAGATGTAGGGAGATTGTGCACTAAAGGCAGAGTAGGGTGTAGGAAGGAGCTCTTGGGAATGAGCTTGCTAGCGGAGGGTACTGAAGGATAAGTGAGTGTACTTCTAAGGAAGTCATCACTGCTGACACCTTTATTCTTGCCTGAGTGAAATGCTAAGTAGGAATGTCACTCCAGAGACAGCGTAGGGACAGACTAACCCGATTCTTTTCCTTTCTGTAATGCAATCTCGGACTCAGGTTGGAAGTTTCATCATTTGCCTGATGATTCTTGAATTGATTTTGCTTTTTATTCTGAGTCGTCTGAGACCCCTGCGTAGGATTATGAATGTATTAGTTCCCATTTACTTCTTGAATCTTTTGCTGAGATGTTTGTACATCCAATTATTTTTGGCTATGTAATAAATCTTTAAAATTTCTTTGATAGTCAGTGGTTCTTGAGTACGATTTGAATTTGGTTGGTTACATTGTTTAAAGTTGTAATAAAAGATCTTCCCTCCACGCTTCTATGACAGGGAAAAAGGTTCAGTCGGCCTTATCTGGGATTCTGGAATTTGGTAAGAAAAATAGAGAAAAGAATCCCAGCTTCTCCATACTCATGAAACCTATGATTTTTTCAGTGAATGTCAAAGGTTTTTTAAATGCTAATTTCTAACTATAATGTCTCTGAAACTTATATTTTATTCAGTGAATTTCAAAGGTTTTTTAAATGCTAATTTCTAAATATGACGTCTCTGAAACGTATGTTTTTTTCTGTGAAATTCAAAGGTTTTTTAAACGCTCATTTTTAAGTGCAATAGTAGTTATACCTCTTTTTTGTACTGAATTTCTACAGATTTTTTAATTGTTTATTTATAAATGTTTTATTTATTCAACAACATTATATATTTTTCTGAAAATTGAAAAAAAAAATATATAAAACTGAAATATTTCGAATTATTTAGTTTTTTTGTATTTTAATACATTTATATAATTTTCTTTTTAAAATTTTTTGGGGGGGAGTTGCTCACCCAAAGCGTACCTAAAGCAGCGGGTCCGTGTATTCTAGCTGCCATTTTGGAAAAGGCGTGAAGGATCCGCGTATGGTGAGCGACGAGTGCGTCTTTTTTTTCAGTTATGTCATATACGTAGAATGCTACGTGGTGTGCACGACCAGTATGCGAATCCTGCTCCCGCGCATTCGTGACACATGCGTATTACAGTACATGACGCTTGCGTGGTGGCGGGCCCCAAGTGACATCATATAAGTGCTGGGGCACGCTGGCTGCTCGACTCCCGTTAAATTTTTTATGTTCTAAAATGATATGTACGTGTCTTTAAGGTACATATTAGGGCAAAAGATTATCTAAGGTATTCATAAAAATAATATATTTCTACTTGTAATAATCTTATATTATTTATAAATATATTATCGCGAAGTCGCGTCGGGTGCACGCTTCGTGAGAGCATGGTGCGAAGATCCCATGTGACCTCAAAAAAAAGATTTGATTGGTTCATAACACTCTCCACTGTAACTATTGAAGGACCCCACCCATTTTAATTATTCTGTTTGGAGCAGTTGATGAGAGACATCTCTTCTTCTTCTTCCAGAGCTGGTTTTGGAATTTTTGTTGATGTTTTTAAAAAATTGCATTGGAGAAATGGCATCTGGTTCGCAAGCTCCTCATCATTCTTCAGATGAAGATATCTTGGAGAAAGATAGACCCAAGCAGAGGCCTGAATCAGTGGTATGGAAATGTTTCACTTTTCCTGCTGGAGAAAAGAAGGTCAACACAAGAAGAGTCACATATTTGCTGTGTGACAGGGTCCTGTCACGATGCATGACAAGAAATACTCCTGTGGAACAGCGAGTATGTATAAACATCTGCGAACCATTCACCCAAAGAATCTGGCACAAGAAGAAATGAGGCGTGCAGCAAAAAATCCACCACCAGGCATTACTAGCACCGGAGCATCCACTTCAGCACCACCAGTAGACATTCGCCCAGAATTTGCTTTTCTGCAGCAGCACTGCACTAAGTGTAAAGCCATCATCTGTTATGGTGAACAGTAAGTGTACACCATTTGTGCAGCTCAACGGAACCACAAATGCTAGTTTTTTTTATTTTTTTTGTTTTTGGAATGATATTGAATTCCAAGAGCTAAGTGTTTACTTAGTTCCTTTTTTGTTACATTTTAAAAAAACTCCAACAAAAGTACAAAATTGTACAATGGAAGAGCGGTTGCAGCCAACTTCCAAGACGGTATGATGGCCATCAGCTCTTGGATGGACCACAATTGTTTAAAATTAAATTCAGACAAGACGGAGGTCATGATATTCGGTAGCTTGACCCCGTCTTGGTCCCCAGCATGGTGGCCCTAGGACTTAGGCCTCCCCCAACACCGGTGAATAAAGTCAGGAACCTAGGTGTTCTATTTGATAATAAACTGTCATTTGTAAGCCATGCCAACGCAGTAGTCTCGGCATCTTTTTACCCTCTGAGGATGATTAAGAAATTATTGCCGTCTCTCCCAGCCAGCGCAGGCAAAACCCTGATCTCAACCTTAGTTTTATCTAAGGTTGACTACTGTAACGGTTTACTATTAAACGCCCAAGCACAAGTTCTGAATAAGCTACAACTTATCCAAAACTCTGCTGCCAGAGTTCTAACCCACACCCCAAAATTCTCGTCTATCTCTCCGATCATTCGACAACTGCACTGGCTTCCGGTCAGGAGCCACACAAAATTTAAGGCCCTGGAGAAATGTGGCTCACTGGTTAGAGTAGGCAGACCCTGAAGCTGAGGTCAGACCCGGGACCAGGGTTCAATTCCCGACGCGGCAGGGTCTTGAGCTCAAATGTCCATGGACTCGATAATTCTCGCTTCGGTGCCTGACCTAATCATGGGTTCACTCTCTGCAACTCTGGGCATTAAGCTTGCTTAATCTCCACAACGGCCCCCCCGCGGCGAGATGCCTGGCTTTCACCTTGGGGATGCCCTGTAGGGGCTATCTCACAGAGAAAAGCCAGGACAGGTTCCCAAGGCAAGCGCGGAGATACCCCTTCGAGGGTCGATTCAGGCGCTATATAAGAAACGTAATAATAATAATAATAATAATAATATGTTTCACCTATAAGGCCAGGAACGGCACAGTTCCAGAGTTTTTAAAGCAAGCCTTCTCTGTTGATACGCCCAATAGAGCGTTGCGCTCGTCCTCTGCCAATCTGCTACCAATTCCCCGCACTAAAAAAGTGAACTGGGGGGATAGACGCTTCACGGTCGCTGCCTCTAGGCTGTGGAACACTCTCCCCCTCCATATAAAATCTTGCCCTTCCCTCATGATCTTCCGGAGACAATTAAAAACTTGGCTCTTTAACCAGTAAGTCCTGATTTCCACGCACTTGATCTGAACAGCGCCGCGACACCTTAGGGTATTTGTTGCGCTTAACAAATTGCATAAATAAATAAATAAATAAATAAATAAATAAACAAAAACTACTAGCAAAAAAATACAAAACAAAAAACAAACAAAAATTGCATGGTAATGTCTGAAAGTTTGGTTGAATGTATGTGTAGAGCATGATTGACTGAAAGAAGGCATTAGTACTGCATGGTGAATTTATAGGGGCAGATCTATGAGGAAGTGCTGCAGCGTGACACTGCAAGCCCTTTAGCTGCACTGCGCTGCTGCACTTCTGAAGCACAAGGATGTGACATATTTAAATGAATATGTCGCAATTCTGTGCTCCCTCTGCGCTAGCACATAAACTGCAGCCATGCAGTGAATGCAGGCACCCTTGCACCATGGTGCAAGGATATCTGTGTCATGGGGAGATTGTTTTTGTGCAGGAAGGGACTACTACCTGCACAAAAACAATTACTAAAGGCATTTTCCTTCTTCAATGTATGCTGTGGAATGCAGCATGAATTGAAAGAGGAAAAAACAAGGAGAAATGAAAACATTTCTCCTTGTTGTGCCTCGCTACACCACCTTTAGGGTGGCGCACCATTCACACGAATCTACAGATTTACACTTTCTCGTAAGACTTGAGATGTGTTCTTCCATGAGTGTTGTGTGGGAACAGAGACAGCAACACCCATGGAATGCCCCTTCAACGCAAAGTGCTGCGTTTGAATGGGTCGTATTTTCAAGGAGAGGAAAAGCCACGTTGGTGGCTTTTCCTCTCCTTGTAAATATGGAGGAGTCCCCAGCGCCATCACTACGTTATAAAAAGTGACGTACTGGTGGCGCGGGGCTTCTAAATCTGCCCCATAAGTGATTAGGTATTGGCAGAGTGATACAATAGGGAACATAGTGCTGGATGGCTGATTGACAAACTGCATGAGACTGAGAGGAGGTATCCTAGGCTGCATGAGTACTAGTATGCACAAAAATATATCCAGGGATCTAAAACTGCAACTCTGAACGCTATACTATCCTGAAGAAACCAAACCATATGTGTGCGCCAACTTCCTTAATGGAAGCTGCTATACTCGAAAATAGTATTCAAATAGATGGATTCCCATCACTCACCCGTGGGTGACATGCTTCATCATCTGGGTCTCCTCATTGATGTCACGATCGTGACACCAAGAGCTGCAACCTCGTCAGAGGGATATGGGAGCCTGAGGATGTTTTGTAAGGGTCACTATCTGAGCTCACTCACAGATGAGAGCAAATAGGTTTATACGTTTTTATTGGAAAAAATGCAGTGCACAAACAGAGAGATGATAGTGAATTAAATTGACCTGTGAGAGACCCTATCTTTAATATTTTCTCGCACAGATCAAAACTAAAAACAGTGCAAAATGACAGTCCACAACAAATAACTGTCTGATGTTCAAAACAAAAGGGTCAACATGTTTCAGCACCTATGGACAACATTCAGTCCAATGCCTTCTTCAGGACCACTACTGAGTTGCTTCTACAATTGTGTAAAAGACTATATAAAATAAATCTATAATGTATGAAAATACATAAAAATACACCAGAGGCGGTTGGAACAGATACAACCGAATCACCTGTACTTAGGCATGTGTAGTCCTTCCTCTGCAAATCCATTACAGCTCACGTTTTCTGTAACACAGTGAAGGGAATAGGCGCAACCATCTTACTATACACAGTAGTACATCCGTTCAGAGCAAAACACATAACAGCTTGCAGTGCTATACTATTTGTCATCTACAAATACCCAAAAATGAGTTCATGCACAATCGTCCTTACCCGAAATGCATGAGGAGGATGCCTCACCTCACCTGGCTGCGGCTCAGGGAACACGGAGGCACTGCTCTGAAGGACAAAAGTGAAGAAATACCACATTCGTTATGGCTTTCTACCAATCCCAACATTCTAAAAGCTATCTACATGTACTATAAGCCACACGTACACACATATCCCTCAGAACTGAACATCACTAAAAACAGTTCGATATATAGTGTGGTCTTAGAACCATTAACTGATCCAGATGGATCTTATCAGATCTCAAATTCATCTTAAGACTGGACAAGAGGATTGTGACTAGTCTCTTGTACATCCTCTATCTCATCTATCCCATAAATACGGTACTAACAGTACTTAACCTTTATCTTTCCTATCCCTACACAAATCAACAGATATTTGCAGATGAAACTCCTGTGCCAATACTGTGCAGGTATTGTCCTCATTGCCATTCCAAACACCCAGCATTAAAAAAGAACGATATGTAATGCTATGCTTTAATGTGGGTAATGAATTATCGTTGTATTTAGACATTGTTATCAACTCTGCTGAATGTGTTTACATGACCCGCCTGTGTCACTCGTGTGTCCCAATACATTGCTTAGGGACCAGCTTTCATGTCAATTAATGTCGCGAGTAAAAGCAGAGTAGCACATCCCTACCGGCACCCAACAGGGGGGGGTGTGGGGGGGGTGGGGACTGCCATTTAAAGGAAACAAATCAGCGCTGCTGTTAAATCACCGGCATAGTGAATTTTCACATGGTAGTAAAACGTATTAAACCCAACATGCCCCCACATAACTCGCTTAAAAGTGCCCCCGCTTACCTTCCTGTCAGTACCTCGGACGGTCATCCAAGCCGTCTGGGGAGGTACCGACCAGCGGGCGCCACCATCTTTAATGGATGGAGAAGAGACTCTCACTGGATACAGTGCATGCGAGTCACTGTGCGACGTATTGCAGGACACATTGCCCGCACGATGCAAGACGCGTCGCGCAAGATCATGGGAAATGTATCATGTCACAGACATCTCAAAATTCCTCCTACTGAAAGAACAGAAGTGGGTTCAAGTTACAATGGGGGTTAAAGGTTCCCATAGAAAATTGCATGGGGAAAACACATTTTGGGACCCCCCTTTTTTCTTAGTCACTGCTTGACGAATCACCCTGAGACTTTCAGGATAGGAGCGGACCAGAGACGCCCATACCTTTTGAAAATTTCACGAAGATTCGTCGACTGGCGTCAAAGTTATTCCAAATAGAATGTTGCCTATGGAAAATAGGTCCTAACTATAACTACCCACTGGCGACTGCCAGTAGGTAATATATAGACCTCGATATCCTGTACAGTGGAACCATCTACAGTTTGATTTATGTTTTTACTGTTAGGTTGGTACCTTGACATTAAGCATTTATGCGGTGCTATGGAATTCTATTTAAATAATTAATCCAATTTCTTATGTAATTATTTTCTGTTTTAAGAAGCAAATTAAATGTATTACAGAAAATGAAAATGTTTTTACTGCTCAAATGAAAGAGAATTTTTTTTTTACATAGTATACTTTCTATGTTCATGATCAGGTGATCGCTGTAACCAATGCACTAAGTGGGCGTGGTGTTTTGCACAAGCATTTAAAAAAAGAAAAAAATTGTAACAACTTTACATGTGACCAAGGGCCCACGGGCCCGAAATGCGTTGTGCTGTTGTTGCCTCACCTGCACATTAAAATCTGCTGAAGCTAGATCCTGTGGTCCATTTCTCCTTTTTGCTTTGCCGATCTGGATGATTGGAAGTGGCGTGTGGAGTCTTCGTTTGCATATGATGGCAGCAGTTGGTTTGCTGCTGCTCGCGGACCCCCTTTCCAGAAGTCGGCGTTTTCTTCAAACCATCTTTGCCTTTGTGTCCTTTTGGGAAATACGGAGAACGCCCCCTCACACAGCAGAGTAACAGTCTTTGCCGCTAGCAAGGAGGAAACGAGCTGCACCTGGGTCGGATGACGTAGGTGGAGCCGGAGTATACACCACAACGCGGCAAGACTGCAGGGCATAGTGGAGGTGGGAAGGTTAAGCGTGATCGGCTATATCATCGAAGCAGTGGCTGTCAGAGAAGAGTTGACGATATATTTGCTTTAAGTAAATAGTTGCAGGTGGGACGCAACATGTCGGCAGAGGCTGTCCGTGCACGAGCAGCGGAGGCGGAGGAACTGTTTGGGAACATCGCGGCGGCTGCTGCCGGTTCCACAAATGCCACAGGTCGAAAAGAAACACATGAGGAATCTAATATCAAAATTTTATTCTAAGAATTAGAAAAAAATAAGAGAATGGAAGTAACCAAATGGTGGGAACATTATTAGCTCTCAAAATATGCCGATGTGGTGAGAGCACCAAGAGGTTTAAGAATCATGCTGGCTCCCAGTTTTGATAAGCCAAATCCCCTAATGTTAAAAGAATGGGGACACAGCAACCTCGCAGCCTCAATGAACTTGGTAAAGATCTTAATCAAGTATGCTGCCATCGATAGAGATGAGGTTTTGAAAGAAATAGAACGGCTAAATGACGAAATCGGCAAAATCGGGGACACAGATGGCGTAAAAAAACTTAATGACGCCATGACTGAACGCCTGAAAAAGCATGAAGACAAAATCAAAACCCGAAAGGTACACAAATTTGCGAGGGATCAGGTCGATTATGAACAAGGCCAAATCTTTACATTTGCGCGTAAATTCAGCGCAGCAAAACTGCAGCAGTACAGCACCAAAGGACCATCACTGCTAAGCGCCCTAACACCAGGGCGGCATCCACCATCAGCGAAGAAGAACACTCCAGCTTAGACACTATTTCTCTCACGAGTGGCTCCAGCATGGCATCTGACACGGATTTGACAATACAGGCAGCACCAATTCTAGATCTTGGAGAAGAATTGGATTTTTTAGTCAAAGAAAGACTAGATACACTAAGGCCACGACTAAAGAATCAAACAGGAACCGTCGCAACAAAAGTAGACGGGAAAGGAGACGGATATACCGCCAAAAAAACTCAGCAAAAAAAGAAAACACAGGCGAAGTTGCAGGAAAAGCAAAAGTAAGTGACAATTCTGTCATTAATTTGTCGGATGTTACGCTAACTTTGGCAGAGCAACAGCTTCTCTCACTTGGCTTAAATTACTGCCCCAAACAGCCCTTTAAATATGCGGCCACTAGAATCGATGTTTTCCATTTTATCCGGAAATTAAAATTAAAACAAATTCTTTGCGGTCCAAAAATTAAAAGCTACACCTGAGTCTGAGATCGAACCATCTGGGGCTGTGGGTGATGTTGCTAAAACCACTGCGGGGGATGTGCCTATCCTTTTAACATTTCATGACTTGCACGATGCTACAGATTCCCAGCCCTGTGGCCCAGACATCAATTCTAGCACACAAGTAAGATTAATAAATATCGATAAACCACAAAAGGGAGCTGGGTTGACTCCATTCAGAAGCAAATCCAACTTTGTACCCTTGGCTGTTAAAGATGCTATAGTCACTTTTCATGACTGTGTAACAAATGAGATCAAGCAATTACACAGGACCGTTGCTAGCAGGGGAATGAAATACAGCCAGCAACAAAAGGATTATGCCACCCTAAGGAAAAAATTGACCAATAATATTGACATTGTCATTAAAACATCTGACAAGGGTGGCAATATTGTTCTATGGCCTACCAAGGATTACAACGCGGAAGCTTATCGACAGTTAAATGACAGTGCCTGTTATGAGAAAACCACCCATAAAGAATATGATAAGGCCAAAGAAACTCTTCTTAAACTATTACACAAATGGCGGAGGGAGGGCCTTATCTCCTTGGAGGAATTTAAATTCATGCACACTGATTTTCCAGTCCTTCCTGTATTTTATCTCATACCTAAGGTTCACAAATGTTTACACCCTACTCCTGGCAGACTTATCATTTCTGCTATCAAAAGTGCTAGTGAATAGATGGGAAGATACATTGACTTTTTCTTACAGGACCTAGGGAAGGAGCTGCCAAGTTATGTCAGAGATACTAGCTATTTTTTGTTGAAACTCAGGGATCTTGAGTGGAATAATGATATGTTACTGATTGCCATGGATGTAGAGTCTCTCTACACCAGTATTTCCCACGATGTTGGTCTAAAGGCCATTGAGTACTTTCTGAACAAGCGGCCGGTAGAGTACTACCAACATAACAAGGTCATCCTCAGTCTCATAGTCTGGTGTCTCCATAACATAATACTTTCAATGTTCATGATCAGGTGATCGCTGTAACCAATGCACTAAGTGGGCGTGGTGTTTTGCACAAGCATTTAAAAAAAGAAAAAAATTGTAACAACTTTACATGTGACCAAGGGCCCACGGGCCCGAAACGCGTCATGCTGTTGTTGCCTCGCCTGCACATTAAAATCTGCTGAAGCTAGATCCTGTGGTCCGTTTCTCCTTTTTGCTTCGCCGATCTGGATGATTGGAAGTGGCGTGTGGAGTCTTCGTTTGTATATATATATATATAAAGCGGCAATAAAGAAAAATATAGCTTTCACCACATTTGGCGTCGTCTCCTCTACGTATCCTGTGTTGAGGTTGAGTTTGTAATATATATATATATATATATATATATATATATATATATATATATATATATATATATATATATATATATATATATATATAAATTAAAATAAATATATATATATATATTATTAATATATAGTGGTTGCTCCATTGTGAGAAATGCAAGTGCTTGAAAGAGGTGCTCGTGAATAAGTGAAAAGAAATCAGAAAGAATACAGTATAAATTTAGCAAATTGATACCACAAATATGTTTAAGATTATCCGTTTGAAGTGGAGAAAAGCTTCAAGAGGCATGCCTTTAAAGTGCACAAGTGCCCTGCCTTTCTGGCTGTGGCTCCAGACTAATTACAGGAGGTATGCAGCTCTTTCTGTGGACACAGGACACAGCCTGTTCAAGTGTAAGCTGGGCTGTGCCCAGCTGCTCTCTACCATTCTATCAGTGATGGCCCATCCGGTAACATCTAAGCTCCCCATTGTGTGTGGTTGTCTAGGAGGGATACACAAAGCCCAACTGTCAACTACATCCAGTCATGTGACCCAGAGACATGCTCCCAGCCTCAAATGGTTAAGGCAAGAAAATGGCAACTTTCTAAAAGTGCCATTTTCAGAATTGTAATTTAAAATCTGACTGCACCATTAGTGGTGATTTTTAATTACCATTCTAGCGACACCAAACACGAACTGCTCATCTGTTCCCATTTAGAAATTACACCTATTAAATATAATAAGATAATGCCAGTGTTATCCTATGGGAGAGAAAGGCCTTGCAGTAGTGAAACAGTGAATTTAGGATTTTATCACTACCACAACATGTAAAACTGAAAGTACACTTCCTACTTATTAATGACATTGCAACAACCCTTTGGGCTGTCCAGGACCTACCTCAGGGGTTACTTATATCTATTAAAAAGGAAGGTTTGGCTCTGGCAAAAGGTTGACTTTACCAGGTCGAAATGGGAGTTTAAAACTGCACGCACGAAGGCTGCAATGGTAGTCCTGAGAAATGTTTAAAGTGTTACTTAAGTGGGTGGCACAATCAGTGCTACAGGCCCACTAGTAGCATGTAATTTATAGGCATTGGCACTGGGTATAAGCAAATCTAATATGTTTAAGGAGAAAGAACAAGCACGTTATCACTGGTTAGAAGAGGTAAAGTAAACAGAGACCTAAGCCCAGCATATACAAAGTCTGCAAAAACAGGAAGTTGGAAGGCAAAATGTTTGGGGAAACCACACCAAGTATGACAGTTCTAACAATAGGTGCAGCTTTGGGGGATGATTGCCCAGAGGAGTTTCTAGTATCCCATAGCTGGAAGGTAGACCCGGAAGATAAGCTGGTGATCCCAGAGGATGGCAGTGGGTCACAATAAATGGGGTCCCTGTGGCTGCTCTATGGGATAAATATGTCAGGAAGACCATGATGTGAAAAGAATGGTTACCCCAGACCAGTATCTGCCAGGACAGTTGTGCAGGATTAGGAATATCCGTGGGCGGGGATCTGACAGCCGAGTGGAACTGATATCTTGTGAATGGGAGAGGACACTTACCAAGTAGAGGGTAATTGTCATTCCCACCTGCCCATAGATTACTTTCTTGGCAGTGAGCACTCACAGGCATGAAATGAGCAGAGAGGGAAAACTGCGTAGGGTGCCCAGGAAATCTCAAAATTGAATTGACATATTACCAGAGAGGGAAAACTGCGTAGGGTGCCCCGGAAATCTCAAAATGTAATTGACAGAAAAAATTATTTTTAATTGGCGTCTTGACTGGGCATCTTTGATTTCTAAATTACGATTTTGTGTCAATTTCTACCCCTTAAATCTTTTTTGTAACATACGAGCAATGTCCATAAGAGTAATGGAGAAGAGTAAGAAGTAGTAGGTGGATGTCATCCACAATGAGAGGTGCAGAGGCCCAGGGGTTACCTGCTCTGACAGGAGAGGAACTCAATACTGGCAGTGGTGAGGCAAAGTCTTGACAGGAGGTGCTTCTTACACTGTCATGGCAACACAAGGCAGGGGAGCAGGATCCTACAGGACACAGACAGAGTTTGTCACCCTTGAGGGGGACTCTGTGTGGCCACTAGCGAAGTCCTAAACTGCCAGACACATGCTCAGTCTCAGAGTACAGACCCCAAAATGGCAGACATGAGAGCGGAAGTAGGGTGTCTGCAACCTGAAGTTGTAAGCTCCACTCTGAGAGACCTAGGAGCCATAGGAAACTCAGGAGCAGGCGGACAACTTCTTGTCATTCCAATAGCTGGAAGTTAAGCCTACTCAAGAGAGTCACCAAATTGGAGCATCCACTTGTCAGGGGATGGCTGGAGGCCTGGCTTCTGACACTAAAAGCTGTAAGTGGCGTCTGTTGGTTGCTTGCCTTTTGGGCAGAACTGGCCTTACCTTGGGGGCAAAAGCCTGACCTAAGAGGCAGGATAAGCCACTCCATCTAGTTGGCCATGGTTGTATTATTCAGCTGCTGGCATTTATATGTGAGTAGGCTAGAGTTAGCTCAATCCCAGATGTGGTCTACACATGAGAAGGGTTGCACATTGACCAGGTTAAATGGATGGGGCTGAACTGGAGGTAGTAGCTGACTTGTCAAAGACAGAACATGAGAGTAGGCACAAAGCAGTTTAGGTGCTCCAACTGCCCACAAAAGTGGACTGGGCAGTATGATGTTAAGCTGAAACTAACCTGCAAACACAGAGGATTTTTCCACATCCTTTCTGATTAAAGCAATGAGAGCTGCCAAGGAAATTGCTATTGCTTCTTGCATTTTCAGCTATGGAGGGCCAATGTGAGAAAAGTATCCATATTGTGGGGTCACCCCCATTTTGCTGCAATGGACTGCTAGTTTTTAGACTCTGCACAGTGGGGTGCTGCTGTCCAGTGACAGCGTATGTGCCCAGACCCCTAAAGCATGCGAGAACTAGCTAATTCCTGATTAGCATATTTAATTCTCCTGTAAGGTCATAGTATATGTTATGTTATGAGATTTTGTTGAGCGCACATTTCACCTGGAGGTTTCAAAGCGCTAGCCTATCCCGGGAAACAGTAGAGGAGAAAAAAAAAGAGCCGACTGAAAGAATATTACTCAGAACAGCCAGGTTTTAAAAGCCTTACAGCATTTTCTGTGGTCGGACTCCATATGTAGATGTAAAGGGAGTGAGTTCCATAGAGTGGGGGAAAGATATGAAAAGGATCTTCCACCATTTCTGGTGGTGCGGCCCTTCAATGGAATAAGAAGATGTTTGTTAGCAGATTGCAGTTCTGGAGGGGTTATACCTAATCAGTTTATTAGCAAAATAATTAGTTCCATCTCCACAGATGGTTTTGTGGACCACACAGTTGATCTTGAATGTTATGCGTTTTCTGATAGGAACCCAGTGGAGAGCTCTCAGACTTGGTGTTGAGGGGATCGAGATGGTAGATTTAATACCAGTCTGGCCGCCGTGTTTTAGAGGACCTGGAGTTTAGTTAGGTGCTCTTTGTTCATGGAAGTCATGAGGGCATTACCGTAGACGAGCCGGCTGACAATTAATCCTTGCACCCGTAGCATTCGGAATGTCAGTGGAACCCATTTAAAGATCTTACGGGGGGCGTGGCCAAGGGACCCGCGGCGCGGCCTGCAGTCATCGCCGGCCTTGGGGGAGGAGCGGACGGCAGGAGTGGTGGCGGCCGAGCCAGAGGCACAAGGTTAGGGATCGCCCTGAGCGAGGTCTGGTGTGGCTCCGGTGGATCCGGCCCGCGCTTCCATAGGTGCGAGGCATCGGCTGACCCCCCGTCCGATCGCTGCTGCGGACCTGCCGCCCAGACGAGGTGGCGACAGACTGGTGCGGAGCCCACAGAGGCAGAGAGGTGAGGAGGAGGGGACGGCAGCCGCACGCAGCGGCCCGTTCAAAGAGCTGCGTAACGCCCTGGGGGACGCTTCAGTGGCATCTGGGCTGGGAGCCCGTGGCCTAGGGGTCATTTCAGCGAGAGCGGCTATGGCGGGCTCGGCCCACGCACGGGTGTTGCGTGAGGCAACAGGCAGGGAGCGCGCCTGTTGCTGCTGCGGGCCTGCCGGGGGACTGCCTGGAGAGGATTACGGACATAGACCTCGGGCCCCACTGGCGTAGAGAGGACCACACCGCCCACACACAGGGGCATTCGCAGTTGCGGAAGATATCTTCCATCAAGTGAGGCTTTGGGCCTCAGACAAGGAAGCGATTGGTGCGATCAGAGGCCAGTAGTAGAAGCGGGGGAGTGGAGCAGCGAGCAGCGAAGGTACATACAGGCAACGCTGCCGGAGCGATCCCACGTGTGGTGTGAGGAATGGAGGAGACGCGGGCCGGGCCCGGAGTGGACGGAGTTTCGGAGTTTGGTGGTGCCTGGGCGGGGTGGCCTCACCACGTGGCCTGAGGGAGAGAATCCGGTTGGCGCCACTTTGGAGGGTGATAAGTGTCGGTCGGCAGCGCACGGGTGGGCGATTGACGCAGCCTACCTTTAAGCTCACCGGGGCGCCCACATATCCGGCTATTGACTTAGAGATTTAAAGATCTCCACAAGGGGAAGCCTGTTGCCGCGGGGCGGTCATGTTGGCGGGAACAAGGGCCCGTAAGGACAAGACTGTGAAGGAGATGTTCCCTAAGGCCCAGTCACCCTCTACGGCTAAGGACGCTTCGAACACTGGAGCGCGTCGGGCGACCCGGCGATGGCAGGCTCGGAACCCATTACGAAGGCCTTCCTTGAATCCCTCTTTACGTCCTTGAGAGAAGACATCCACACCCTCAAAAAAGAATTTTCGGATGAGATCCGCGCGGTGCGGACCGACATGGATGGCATTGGGGAAAGAGTCGCGGAGCTTGAAACGAAACAGGAAAATCGCTATGTCGAAACAGAGGCGCTCCAACAGGAGAATATTAGATTGCATGATCAGCAGGTAGACCTCCAAGCGCACCTCGAAGACCTTGAAAATCGCTCCCGGCGACATTACATACGTCTTCGGGGAGTGGCTCGGTCAGACGAAGACAAGGACCTTTTCAATTTTACCAGGGAGCTCTTCAACCACATCCTGGGCTGGCTGGGGGGGACAGCACTCACGATAGACAGGGCGCACAGGGTCGGGCCCCAGCGATCCGGGACAGCTCTTCCCACGGACATCCTGGTGTGTGTCCAGGACTTCCGCACTAAGGAAGATATTCTGCAGAAAGCAAGGCAGATGCACCCCATCTCCTTTCGTGGCCATTCCCCGACCCTATATCAGGATTTATCGGCACTCATGCTGCAGAAGCGTTGTTGTTTCAAGCCGGTTACGAACTCCCTTCAGCAACAGGCCATACCTTACAGCTGGGGACACCCTTTCAGGATCGTGTTCAAACTGAACAACAAACTTTACCAACTCCGCTCTCTAAAAGAAGCTTGTCAGGTGCTGAGCATAGACCCGCCGAAGGAGGAGGAAGAGCAGACAACGCGCCAAGGGGGCGCTGGAGATTCTTCATCTCAATGGCGCCAACAACAGGGACGACGTCACGTCAAGAAACCCCTGAAGACGGAAATCGAAGATGGCCGGAGGGCGGCAGTGAAAGCAGTGGCAGCGGACTTAACTTTGCAGCAGCTGGGTTAACTTTTCATTCAGCATCTGTAGTGTTTGGGGCCTACTGTGTTCCTTGGAGGGTCGGCGGTGGGGGAGAGGGAGAACAGATTTGACTTAATATACCCCGCAATGCCTTTCGACCATTCATCTGTGAGAGATGATGGACAATTGTCTAGATCTTGACTATGAGTCCTTCAAAGGGGGACAGTAGTATTTGTTTGGTTGCATGGTAGGGTGGGTAGTTTTTGGGGGCTGGCGGAGGGGTTCTGGATCAGAGTATGGCTGGGGTGGTATGTGAGTTACGAGGTGAGGATGACGGAGGAGAGGCCGGGACACAGAGGTCACGCTTAGTCAGACCCTCTGTGGGGCGGGCGGTGGCAGGTGAATGGGCCAGCGGGCTGTGAGTTTGAGCTAGTGAGTGGGATACTTCCTGATGCCTGGGACTGAACTACGCATCCTCACATTGAATGTGCGTGGGCTTAACAACCCTGTGAAGCACCGGGCGGTGTTGTCTGCTGGAGAACTCCAAAGCAGATATCTGTCTTCTGCAGGAGACGCATTTGCTGGCCATGGATTGCCACAGGCTTAGATCTCGCCACTTCCCGACGCAATTCTTTTCATCCGCGCCCACGAAGACGGCAGGGGTTGCAATCCTGGTGTCTCAGCGATTTAGAGGAAGGGTGTTACACAGGGGGACAGAGCTTAAGGGGCCAAAGGGGGAGCTTAAGATTGTTGACCTGCAGATTCTCAATAGGAACAGACACCTTCACGGTGATTTCAGTATATGCACCAAATGAGGGGCAGGAGACGTTTTTCCACCAGGCGATTAATGAGGCAGCCTCTGCACCTGACAGACACATTCTGATAGGGGGGACCTAAACCTAGTATTTGGCAATCTCCTTGATAGATCAGCGCAGCGAGCTACGCAGGCGGGCACCCTTTCGGAGGGGGGAAGGAAAAGATTGGAAGAACTGGGGATGACAGATTTATGGCGCTGCTTTCACCCGGGAGAACGGGATTACACATACTATTACATAGAAAGGAGGTAGTGACCAAAATAACAGGGGCTATAAACAACTACTTAACACACCACAGTCCATCAGACACCTCTCTTGCGACTCACTGGGCGCCACTTAAATTGGTCCTGAGAGGTGAGTTTATAGCGATTGCGGCGGCGGAAAATGCGGAACGGGCGCGTAAGAGGGAGGAGCTCTCCTCCCGCACGAAGGAGTTGGAACAGATACATCAACGGACGGGGGCGCCAAGGGTCTGGAGACAGCTGCGACAAGTGCGTCAACAGCTGGCGGCATTAGATCAAGACCGAGCGGAAAATGCAGCGCTGCGGGTGCATCACGCGTATTACTCAGGGGGTGATAGGTGTGGCCGACTGTTGGGGCATGCTCTCCGTGAACTACAACAGCGACACACGGTACGAGAGATCCACACGCGGGGAGGGGGGACAGTGACCGAGGACGGAGCCATAGCTAAAGCCATTAGCGATTTTTACACCACATTATATGCAGGGGCCCACCTTGACCCAGCGGACAGCACGGCATTTTTGGACTCGGTGTCTATCCCGTCTTTGTTTATATCGGCGATCTCGCGCCTCAAGCTTGCCAAGGCACCTGGTCCAGACGGCTTCACTGCCATTTTTTTATAAGACTTTCTGCTCCCAGGTGGCCCCATTGCTAACCGCCCTGTTTAATTCCTTTTCCGATACCGGCGCTATCCCGCGGGATCTGATGGGTGCCACAATATCAGTTATTCCCAAGCCAGGAAAGGACCGAACGCAGTGTGGAGCCTATTTCGCTCCTTAATGTAGATCTCAAACTCTATACTAGCATACTGGCGGCGCGGCTGGGTCTGTTTATGCAGGGATTGGTGGATCCGGATCAAGCCGGCTTTATCCCGGAGCGACAGACAGTCGAAAACACGAAGAGAGCACTTCATTTGGTTGAGCGGGCCACTAGGTTGCCAGGAGAATTCATGATGCTGGCAATAGACGCGGAGAAGGCGTTCGACCGAGTCCATTGGCCATACCTAGAGCAAGTCCTCATCAGAGCGGGGCTGGGGGTTACATTTCGCACGTGGGTCTTAAACTGCTACACCTTCCCCACAGCATCGGTGCGCGTCAATGGCTGCTCATCGCCCACATTCCCCATGGAACGCGGAACCCTACAGGGGTGTCCGCTCTCCCCCCCTGCTTTTTGCACTGTACATGGAGCCTCTAGCACAGGCGATGCGAGCGGACCCCACTATGCGAGGGATTAAATTTGGGGCATAGACCCACACGATTAGCTTATATGCCGACGACATACTCCTCACCTTCGCCTCCCCTACGGCTTCGCTGCCGGCCGGTGTGGCGGTTCTGGAGACGTTTGCAAAAGCCTCTGGCTTTAAAGTAAATATGGCAAAATCATTGGCCCTTGATCTCTCCCTGGAGGCACAGACACGGGCTTCGTTGGAGGCGCAGTTCCCCTTCCGCTGGGCAGATGGTGCCGTCCCATACCTGGGGATACAACTGGCGGCCACGTTGCAGACACGGTGCGTATTAATTACGCCAATCTCAGCCGCACTATTCCCACAGAGATGGGACGATGGAGGCACCTCCCACTTTCCTGGCTGGGCCGGGTGTCAGCGGTAAAGATGACGATCCTACCACAGATCTTAAACATCTTTCGGGCTATCCCGCTCCGGGCCCCTGAGGGCTGGATCCGCCGCACGCAATCAGAGTTGGCGCAATTTGTATGGAATGGGAAACGGCCCAGGATTAAGCTGAGGTTGGCGATGCTTTCCCAGGAGAAGGGCGGCCTGGGCCTGCCGGACCTAAGGCTTTACTATCAGGCGACTCAAACCCGGACCCTGGTGAAATGGAGTAGATGGGAGTCGAAATGACACTGGCTTTTTCAGGATCAAGCGGTGGCGGTGCGACCGTTGCAGGAGGTGCCCTTCCTTCGTCGACAACACCGACCCCCCAACTTATATGCCTCGTTCATCACAAGGGTACCGCTTGAGATTTGGGATCAAATTTGTACCCTGCATGACCTGACATCATTTCCTTCTCCCCTCACGCCCTTGTTAGAGAAGCCTGTTTTTGGTCCGGGCAGTGATGTCCGAGCATTCGCACGATGGCGCCCCGCGGGCTGTAGATGCCTCTTCCATATGTATTCAGGAGATGGAGTTAAGCCTTTCGAGGACCTCCAGAGGGAATATGGTTTGCCAGAAAAGGAGCGCCTTCGGTATCTTCAGGTGCGGCACTGGGCGCTTCACCCCCAAACCCGGGAAGAGGCGAATCGCAAGCTTAGTAAATATGAATATTGGCTCCTTTCGCGCTCCACTGACAAAGGACTCATTTCGGACATTTATCAACTACTCTTAGACAGATACTCACACGTTTATAACGCAGGGCGGGTGAGATGGGAAAGAGAACTGGGGAGGAGTCTGAGTAACAAGTAAGCATGGGCGAATTTTGCGAATCTGGCGTTCGCAAATTTGCGTATTTGCAAACTCGCAATTCGCAAAATCCGCTAATTCTCGCGAATTTGCGGATTTTTTTTTTTTGTGTTCGCAAGGGTTTCTGCCAGTTCGCGATGGTTTTGTACCAGTTCGCAATAGCGAACTTACTTGTCGGCTCGCAACGGTTGCCACTATGTTGTTTCTACGTCTGGTTCATTCATCACAGGTTCACAGCACCCTCTGTTTCACCACTGCCATCCTCTGTTTCACCCATGCCACCCTCTGGTACATCAATGCCACCCTCTGGTTCATCACTGTACATTATGGGGGGGAAAGCAAGCACACCTGTCCTGCTTCAACTGACATGAATTAATTTGGGGTTGATTTATTAATGTGTCCCTGTTTTAAAATTCCAGTCTGGCACCTGCTTCCTTATCTGTAATTTGCTTTCTGTTGCAGTGCAATTTTTTTTCTCCAGGACCTTTGTGGCCTACTTGTAGCTATTCTATGAGCCTGCTGTGAGGGTCAGAGCAGGGTCATAGAATTGTTGCAACTAGCAACTGAACTCTGGAGGGGCCCCAGTCAGGAAGCACTACTGGGAATGGTTACTAATGATGAGTTTGAACTATTGCCCCTGCTGAGTGCTTTCAGTTTTGCAAAACTCGTTTTTCTGCAGAACAGCAACTGTAATGCCCCAAACAAACATAGGCAACTGAACTCTGGAGGGGCCCCTCAGGAAGTACTACAGGGAATGGTTACTAATGATGAGTGAACTTTTGCACCTGCTGAGTGCTTTCAGTTTTGCAAAACTCGTTTTTCTGCAGAACAGCAACTGTAATGCCCCAAACAAACTTACTTGTGAAAGTTGATTTCTAATCCAAAAGTGATCCAAAGAAAGTCAAAAGGCCTCAAATCCAAGCTGCTTGCTAGTGGATTTCTTGTGCAGAATTGCAAATTTTGTAATTTCGCAAGTGCGAGATAGTTGCTGCCCGCCGCACCTACATGTTCCCAATTGCGAACTCTCGCGATGCGTCGCCAAACTCCCGCGGGATCCCGCAGCAAGATCCAAAATGGCGCAGCACTCGCAAAATATCGAGAAAAACAACTCGGCCAGCGCTGAATGACGGTAAGTGAACACCGCACGCCGCAATATTGTATCACCAAGAAAAAAATTCCGCTGCGTGCAAATTTGCGGATTTTCGGTAAATTCGCGAGAGTTCACGGATTGCGAATTTACCGAAAATCCGCAAAATCCGCGAGCGGAACGGATTTTCCGCCCATGCTTAGTAACAAGGAATGGGACAGTATTTACTACCGCACTAGACACTCGGCGAATCACATGGGGTTAACTGACACCTTTACCAAATTGCCAACCTATTGGTACTACACGCTTGATCATCTGCACGAGATGGATCGTACCAGAGACGCTTCCTGCTGGCGGGCATTTGGGGAGAGGGGTACATTTACACACTTACTGTGGGACTGCAGGCACATCCAGGACTACTGGAAAACGGTCCTGGATGAGGTGGACACACACTTCGAGACGGAGATCCCACGATTCCCGGCCTATGTTCTGTTGGGACTTCCCAATGCCCTTACATTCCCATTGAGAGCATGCAGGCGCTGACTGATTGCGATAGCATTGGGCTCAGCTGTCCAGGCTCTGCTGGCCTTGTGGTGCACCACGCAGGTCCCCACCCTACAGGGATGGTTGGGTCGGGTTTGGTCGGTCCTGGGTATGGAGAAATTATCCCTGGTGAGGGCAGGGGAGGGGGCTAAATATGCAGAGCCGTGGCAGCCCTTTCCATCCCTCTTAGCCACTGGATTTCGAGAGGTGACTTGCCCAAGGTATTTGCGCTTGCTCCATTTGTCACACACGGATGATTGATTTATATGGATGTGAATGGTTGTATGTTTGGCTTGGGACGCTGGATCTGGAACGGGGAGGGAGGCGGGTAGGTCAGGGGGAAGTTGTGGGTGGGACGGAATAAGGGTGGGGTTGTTCTTAGTTGTGGCTCTATGGACCAAGGATTGGCTCCGAATGTCAGGACTACAGCTCTCGAGGACTATTGGTCGATGTGGGGGTACACTACAGTGCTGTTTCGTTCATTTGGCCATGATATTCGGCAGCTTGCCATACGTTTTGTACAACGAAACTTCTCTGTTTTGTGAAACAGCCTTTCTTTATAAAATAAAAAGATGTAAATACTAAAGATCTTACGGAGGCTGTGCATTTTTCCATAACAAATGCTTGCCACATGATTGACATGATCAGTCATACAGAGGGGATTGTCAATCAGCACTCCTAGGTTACGAACTACCGACTTAGGTGAAGAACATGTGCCGAGATTGGGAGGCCACCATTCACTCGACCACAAGGTTTGTGCTTTGCCACTGAGGATGACTTTTGTTTTCCTGGTATTAAGTTGCAGATGATTGTTTTGCATCTAGATGTGTATATCGGACATACACTTCCTGAATCGGAGTTTGGTGTCAGTCGGGTCTGGTCCTAGCCTGATTAGCAGCTGAGTATCGTCTGTCTACGATACTGTGTCAAAGCTGTGTGATTTAATCACGCTGGCTAGGGGTGCCACGTACAGATTGAAGAGTGTGGGGCTTAATCTGGTGCCCTGGGGGACATCCTTGTCATTGGAATGGCTCCTACAGACGAAAGTGCCAACTTGCTCTTTCGAGGTTCAATCTGTCAGGTAGCTCCTGAGCCAGTTCATTGCGGTGCCCCGAAACCCATCTCCCACAGACGATTCACCAGAATGCTGTGGGAGATGGTGTCGAATGCAGCCGACAGATCGAGTAGGACCAGGATGGCTGATTGTCTGGAATCAAGGGAGAGTCTTATGTTGTCAACTATTTCCAGCAAGGTGGTTTCAGTGCTATGTGAGGCCCGGAACCCTGAGAAGGGTCAAGTAGATTGTTACTCTCCAGGAAGGTAGTAAGTTGTTTATTAATTAGTTACTCTATGACCTTCCCAAAGAAAGGGAGAAGGGAGATAGGCCGATAGTTGTTTGGCTGCTTAGGGTCCAGGGTGGGCTTCTTTATTATGGGTTTGACCATGGCCGCTTTCCACCTTGTTGGAACAATTGAGTGCTGTAAGGATAGATTTAGGAGCTTGGTGAGGCCTGGAAGAAGGGTTGGCCCAATTTTGGACAGGATTTGAGGGGAGACTGGGTCAGCAGGGAGCCGAATTTAACCTTAAGGAGGGCAGTGCTAACTTCCCTTTGGGTGAATTCAGTGAATTCATTCAGGGAAGTAGAACTCGGGGAGTGATTACTGACAGGTGCCAGGTGCTGTTGTTCACCAGCCTTGTGGGGGAAAAGACTGTGAATGTTATTAATATTGTCCACAAAAAAGGAGGACAAGGTGTCCACCCACTCTTGCAAAATAAGCTGTTCCTGCTGGCAGGAGATTGGGCTGGTGAATTCTTTTAATATTTTATAGAGTTCTTTCTAAGAGTTGGAGGCCTTATTTATTCTGTCACCTAAATAGGTTTTTTTGGCCTTGACTATATGGTCGAGGTAGTGTCTGTGGATGGATTTATAGGCCTGTCTGTCATCTGCACTTTTTGAATGCCTTCCTTGCGGCTAGCTTATCAGATTTTAGGTCAGCAGTAAACCAAGGTGATGTTTTGTGGTGACGTTTATCTTTTACTACGGGGAGAATTCTGTCAAGGGCCTGACTGATTGCTGCCTCAAAAATATCAACTGCAGAGTTTAGGTTGTCTGTGTTAGGTTGGAAGGGGTTGGTGAAATGAAGAGAAAAAGTACCTAAATGTACTTTATTACATGACCTACTCAGTATTGGTTCTTTACATGAGTTGCTTTGAGTGGAAATTATCTGTAAGGAAAATGTATATATGTTATGGTCTGACCAGAGGACTGGTACTGAAGATTCCACTTTAATGTGGGACGAGTTGGTGAATAAGAGGTCAAGTGTGTGGCCTGCTGAATGGATGGGTCCGACTACCAACTGGTTGAGAACCAAGGTGTTTAGGCTTGAGATGAGAGTGTTGGTATGAATATCGGATAGAAGCTTGGCATGGTGGTAAAAATCTCCCAATGGAAGATAAGTATCAGCAGCCAGTACATGAGGTACAATGGTCTCAATCAAATAATTTAAAAAATGGGTTTTATTGCCATGAGGGCAGTAAAGTAAGGCACCTCTCCTGGCCCCCGTAGTTAGACAGTCCATTTTAAAAATGCAGACTTCTCCCCAGTCAGAGAGGAAAGTATCCATTATACTAAGTTTAGAGTTGGCTCTGAAGGCTATTGCTAGGCTGCCTCCTCTCTTGTTGTTCCTATCAAGTCTGATCAGTTGGTAGTTCGGTGGAAGGCTCTTGCGATGTCAGGGAGTGAGGACTCATGAAGGCATGTTTCTGTGAAAAAGAAAATGTCAGGTTTCTCGAAGTCTAGCAGAGTCTAGATTTCGAGAGCTTATTTAGGCGTGGAACGAGCATTACAATATATCCCTGTTAGATGATTAGATGAGTCTGTTGAAATGTCGTTTGGAGGATTGATGGAGCAAAATTTAGTGGGAGGGTGGCCATTAGAGAGGTTATCTGTTTTACCAACAGTGGACCAGGCTAACGGGGGAGATTTATGGATTTCTCAGAGAGGTTTGCTCTGTTGAGTGTAAGGACCTCTTGAATGGAATACTGTATAATGGCCAGGGTACTAACAGCTTCATGGGGGGGTGGGAAGGTGAAAATAGGAGGGCAACAGGAGAAAAAAAAAACCAGAGTGTCCGGCGTCCGGCAGCGACCAGGCACAGACGGACTTGCCTTTGGTGCGCCGCTGCGCGCGTTCTCTCGGTGCACTTCCTTATGACAAGGTGAAAGTGGGCTGAATGTAACAGTGGGAGCTTCCTGTGCGAGGAGAAATTAGTTGGTGTGGGTCCCTCCTCTCAATCTGCGCAAGCTGTGGCGGAACAGGGACTGCACGTTAGGTGAAGAAGATATGAGGGTAAGGAAGGCGCTGTGGGTATTTAAAAGATTAAAAAACAATGTCCACAATACGGTGAGAAGGGCCGTGTGCTGCGTTTGACCTGGTTTCCGGTTTAGGCAACACACATAACATGGACAGCTAAATTTCATCTGTGAACTGCAGCATTTGTTCTGCCATCTACGACTGAGGCAAGAAAAACATGGCTTGAGGCATCCAACATAGCCTGGCTGCTGCAGTTTAAACCTGTAGTCCAACCTGCCAAAACAGACTCTTTTACAGGAAAAGTCTTTCTTTAAATATTAATAAGTCAGTACTTTATCTGCATTGTAGCCCACAAGGTAGGGTGCATGGCATTTAAAACTGGGACTTGTACAATTGTAATATTGTTGTGGCCCTACAGAGACAAGCCCCGAAAAGCAATTATGCACTGTGGAGTATAGAATAATATATTGATTTTGGTATTTTCAGATTGGGACACGCTAGAGAAATTATTTTTTTTATCTTAATTAAAAATTAAATTAAGTGGTGAAATTAGATTTTTAATAAATATTTAGAAAAAGTAGCTTTTAGGAAATTACATTTTGCCTGCCTTATTTGAAGTTCATGGAAGCTGATTTGCACTAGCCTGACAGCAGCTGCACTGCCAGTGGTTGACCTTAATAAGGTGTAAAACTGATCCCAGAGATAAGACAATAGCTTGGCCTGGTGGCAAGATGGTCTGGGAGTGGACAGTGTGCTTAACCATTCCATCTTTCATGATTTACCATGTGTCTTTTGTTCAGAGCAGGTACAAAATCCTCAGGAGCGAGCATCAAATGTTACATGTCTACCTCAACAGCCCTACACACATTTATCTGTATGGTCAATTTTCAGATCCAAGGCCAGGTCCTTACACAAAGAACATGGCATCAGCTTTAATGAACGGCAATCATTCTGGATGATGTGTTGTGCTATAGTACTAAAGTTTGATATTTCATGCATGTTCATGTGTGTGTGCTGTGCTGTTTTTACTATTAACTCAATTCTGTGTGGATAAAAACAGAATGTTTTAAAACGATCCCTCCTCGATGAAGACTTTCCTATAAGGATTGACAGAGTTTTATACCTTATTAAAAACAATGGGGAGTTATAATTAGGCCAGTTTTTTTTTTTGTTGGAGCCACCATCCCTGAGCCTGAACAGGGGACCCAATCTCCTGGGGAGATATCAATAAAAAGGGGGAGGGTTGCCATGCAGCCTTCCCCTCCCCGAGCCTTAATGGCCCGGGCACCCCATTTCCTGGAGCCATAAACAACTTTAAGGAGAGGGGGACCATGCAGCCCCCCCGAGCCTTCATAAGCCGACAGGGTTCCTGTCCCCCAGGGCTGGCTCACTCACTGTGTCATGGGAAACCCACCCCTGTGACATAGTAGTTTCCGTGCCCCGGCCAGCACAGACATGGAAACATGTTTGTGCCTACTTGGCAGGAGCATTTTTAAATCTCCTCCAGTTGGGTGCAAACATAAAATTCTGCTCCCACTTGGTGGTAAATTTAAGCATGCTCTCATCTGCACTCCTGCGGGCAGTGAAAAAAAAGCAAGCGTAAATAGCTGATTCCTCTCAGCGGAAGCAATGTCAGCTTTCACACCATGCTGGAAGCCAGCTGGGGCCACGGAGGCTCTGAGGCTCCCACTGAGGCCCCCAAACTGGCGGCTGGTTGACACCTTTATTTTAGGCATGCAATGGGTGCGGGCTTCAGTGCCAAAGAAAGCTCAGGGAGGGGGGGCCGCGTGGCGGGAGGCCAAACCTGTGGCTCATCGCTGGTTAATGGGTTGGCTGCCTATCAGGAGTAGAATGCAGGGCCAGGCTGCAAGCCATGCCCTGCGGTCAACCCCACACATGACCAAAGTCTGCGTGTGCTATTGGGTTGGCTGACCCTGGGTGGTGCCTATGGGGAGTTGTATGCAGAGCCTGGCTGCAATTCAGGCCCTGCAGCCAACCTCAAGCTGTGCATGACAAAAGGCTGTGCGATGCTTGGGGTTGGCTGTTTCCGGGTGGGTGTGGCCAGGCCCTACGGACAACCCCCTGCTGTGCATGGCCTACATCCAACCCTGCAGTGTGGGTTTGGATATCTGTGGGGGATTTGAAGCAGGGCCTGGCCGTTGTGGCGGGGGGGGGGTAGCTCTATGTATGGTAACAAAATATTACTTTACATTAAAAAAAATAAAAGTAGAAATTCACTGAAAAAACTGCTAATTACCTTAAATATTACATCACTCATGACATCTTCTATGACATTATTGATAATAGCACTGCTAAATTGGCAATTAAATTATTGATGAGAAAATTGGGCGCTAGTTATAGTTACCTTTAGGCACACGCTATAGTACTTGAGATAACTATAACTGGTGAATTTCTGTGTTTTTTGGGGGTTTTTTTTGTTTCAGCCGTTAAATTGTTAAATTGTTACTGAACAATATATACATATATGTATATAATGTATATTTACACTATGTAACTGTGCTCATGTTTAAATAAGAAAGCAAACAGAGAAAAAAACAAATTAATTATTTCTTTGAAAAGCGTAGTATATGATAACGATCATAGAAAAACACATAATAAAACTTTACACATGGCAAATTGGAACAACATCTATACTTTAGTGTAAAACCTATACCTACCACCATGTGGAAAAAATTGGTCCTGGGGGATGTTTAGGAAAAGCTTTCAAACATTTAGTATATACAAATACAGAAAAATGCATGTTATCTTATTCTGTGATTTCTTCAGGACTGGAACATTGGTGTTGGGAATTGTTGCCTAATTATAGCATGTTGACCTTATATCACAAATCTTATAACGAAAATATAGCAGGCACAGTCTGGGAGCTTTAGTCTTTGTGGCTGCTGCATGTTGTATTACTCTGTAGGGCACAAGCCAGCATGTGGTGATTTCTTCTCCAGATCATGAGGATGCTACATCTAAACCACTGAAGCCATGCATAATTATCAGAAATCCTGACTGGAGTAGTTGTCTTTATATCCTCCATACACCTTACAAGCACAGCCGTATTAACTATTAGCTCTGTCTTAAATCTGCCCTTGTTTATTTAGATTCTTAAAGCGTGTTCAGTGTTGTTTTGGTCCACATGGGTCCTCTGTGTTCCACCTCCATTGCTGTCGTGCAGTTCCTACAGAAAATGTACAGGATCTGCGCGTTTAGAAAAAACACACTGTAGGATTGGTGTCAGATGGACTCTGATCACCCCCACTGGGTATGTTAGCCTTTATGTATCAGCTAGCTCACAGTGCCACTATAATCTCCTCTTACCAAGGAGAGAATAGTTTCTGGCAACCTCAGAGCATGACAACCCTGATCCCTCAGGACCTTGGAAACAATGTACTACCTTTCGCTCAGTCACTCGTGCTTACTTAGTTTCTCTCAGAGAGATACACCGAATAAAACAATTTGTGCATTTTCAATAATCATTTATTGAACAGTTGTTATTCTGGTGTAGAATAGATGTGCTACAACAACCGTTAGACAGTATAGGATATAATTTAATTAACAGTACTATGAAAGTAAAATATGGGATTGTTCTACCATCTTACTAAAATCATGAATACATTCAATTATATAAAACACATGATTAAAGGTGTGTACTCCTACAATGCCTCCCTATCTAGATGTACCTAAATGTACCTAGCATGGGTGTAGGTGTTGAGCCAAGAATTCCTCTAGGATCTAGTCAACCTCATTACCTTAAGTGAGACTGTGGGACCCCGTCCTGGTCTCCAGCTGGACACCCCGCAAGGGATGTTAGACCAATGCCAGCTGGAGTGTCTGCATGAAGGAACCTCAGCGTCTCTGGTCAGTGTGTCGGCCGGGAAGTCTCGATCTCCTCTAGCTGTCTTAAATAAATAAATAAAATAGCAAAATGTGCTGTATATTTACCCTTAGGTCTCCCCAGGGATCCTACCTTGCTGTGTTACTGTGTCTACCTAAGGACAGTGCTTAATTTGAGCCGGTGCTTTCCGGTTCTCAGCACCGGCACTTAATTGGTTTCCGGTGCTCTGCACCGGCACCAAATTATCAACACCATATTTAAAACAGTCCACCACATGGTGACGCTGCTCATCTAATATAGAGATGAGCAGAACAACGGTAGTTTAGGACTACAATATGTATTAAAATTGCTAATACCTGCTTCCCCAGCCATTCCTTTAGCTTTGGGGACCTGAAATAATCTGAACTGTCACATTTTAAATGAGAGAGAGATGGTTAATAGTTGTTTTGGCAGCAATGACAAGGGTGATGGGTGGTGCAAGCTGCAGTGACCTCCTGGTCAGAGCCCTGGCACTTAATATTTTACAAATTAAGCACTGCCTAAGGATGACATCAGGCCTGAACTTTGTACATAGATTTTATACAGGAGATGGTATTCCTGATGTGCTTCCAAGAACCCTCATGCATAATGTACGAGATTTTGAACTAGGGAAAACTAACTGCAGTGTAATATCTAGGTAAAAGGTCAGTCCCTGTAAACCGTGACAAGTGTAATGTAGGGAGAGAATATAGATGAAGGGTAACGAGTTTACAGAGGCCTATAATTATAGAGCCTATATGGAATATAGACTATTTTGCCAGATAGTATGGCGCTGGCAGACACAAAATTCTAAAGGTAGTTGGGGACAGATGCCTTAAAAGGTTTTGTGCAGATGTGTTTGTTATTGTTTTTAGAAGTCGCCTGGGATTCTTGCATAACAGCCCCCTCTTTCCCATAGTACTTCCTTTTTCTGTCCATGATTCGTAAGCTCCCCATTCTGTTACTTACTTTCTCGAAAAATATCTCCCTGTGCCCTATTTTGTCCTAGGATGGCTCGTGGCTGCGGTGAAGCATCCCACGGAGGAGTCTGTTTACAACATATATTTGAGCATACCGGGATGTGTTCGAGCAGAAGCAACGGGGATGCCTGTCTCCACAGAGTAAACGCACTTCAAAGAGTACGCACTGTGACGATGAAGATTGCCAGTAAGTACCCTCCTACCATGTAGGTCGCAACAGCGTTAATACGCAAATCCCCCTGCTTCCGAAGGAAGGGCAAAAGGTCTCCAGGAGGAATATTTTTGGAATGTGTATTTATTCGTGTTTGCAGGTGTACTTCAGAGATTTCACGTCTCCTTCAATAACGGTGAATTGTTCTGACGTGACCCTGTCTATATTTATAGCTGCGGTGGTGGGAACATGATGAGAACAGTGGAGAGCAGTGGAGAGGAACCACGCAGAGGACAGAGTCACTTTCATCCAAAGCCCTTTATTCGCCGAGTGGTTTGTCTAATAATATGCACCTCGGTAGTACAGTGCATCATAATGTGGGAAGTGAGCGTCTGGGGTTATTAGACGCAGCGCGCGGCGGCATACGTGGCCGGCCTGGACACGCGCGCCGTCTTCACAGGGAGCTGTCTTTCAGATGCTGCCATGTAGGTCACGGCAGTGACATTCCTTAAGCACCAGAGGCTTTGCGCGAGCTCGGCTCTTACGTGATGTGACAGGAACAACAAATCGTATTAGTTGCTTGAAAATAACAGCCTTACTCCAAAGGACAACCAAAATGCAGTCACGGGAAAGGAAGGGGGACACAGGGCAGGTTCTGTGGGCTACTGCATTCAATGGAATAATTGCTCAAAAATGGCTCCTGTTCAAAGTGAAGCTAAAAGTGCCGCCACCTTTGCAACAGCGAACGGAGCTCACCTTGAACAAATACAATGCCTTAAAGGGTTTACACGCACAGTCCTTTTAAAGTAACTTTGGTTAGTTGCATTTGAAAAACCTCAGCTGACCTCCCACACCCACAAAAAGTGCATGTTGGAATTGCATTGATTTGCTACTAGCAATACAATTGGTGTGAACGGTATATGCTCATAACATAAGTGAAAGCCTGAGGAACAGAAATCCAAATGTCAGCCATGCACCGAGCCCATAAGTACATAAGATACTCGAAATCCATTGGCTCGTAAAAAAGATGCATGATACTCGAAATCCATTGGCTCGTAAAAAAGATGCATATTTAGTGCATCGCCTGAGGAAAATACGGGGACAATTGAGTTGCCTCTATAATAATAATAATTCTTTATTCGGTTAATCACAAAGAGAAACCATAAAAGAGTTGCCTCTATTGAGCCTGTGGCATGGTCTCAGACTCAGCAGCCATTAGGGCAGGTCTCTAAATAAGGTGAGGTATGAATGGACGTAAACCGAGTGCTGCGCTGACGTGTTACAGAATCACCAGCAGGGGGTGGCAAAGAGCACCATATTGCAGTTAGACACACAAGTACTTTTTTGCTGATTACACCACCAGTAATCATGACATCGCTCCTGGCAGTCAATACTCTGACAGCAGTCGTTGGCATTTCCACCCTCCAGTTTCCTTTTGTTATGCCACTTGCTAACGGGGAAGAGTTTGAGTTAGAAAGGGCATGTCCGCAGAACAGAGAACACATGCTAAATAGCCTGGCAGACACGACTCGGTCTATTTGGCGCCATTTTGGCCATATCTCCCATCCACTCACACCCTCAATGTTGTGGCTTCCTAACTTGTGATGTCTAGAGCTGCATTGTTGCGTTCATTGCGAATGCGTACGGTTTAATGACGTATTTGCTTTCACTGTGTGTTTTTTGGGGTATGGATTTGTTAGGAGTTGAGTGAATATGGCATTAGTTTTTATTTACTTGTCTGGGATTGTCGATGATTCCGATAGCTGCCACGACCTGTGATGGCTCGTCTATTAGAAATGCAGGTTTATCTTTCGCAGGAATGGGAGGGAAAAGTGGCTCTGGGTCACCGAGGCCTACTGGCCACGAGATAGGATTCCAGACTTCTAGATTGGCAGTTGTGGGGGGCGGGGGGGGGGGGGGGCAAAGCCAAGGAAAATAGGATGTTCTGCTCCAAGGCAGGGGCGGATTGGCACTGCGGGCACTTGGGCATGGGCCGAAGGGCCGGTGTCCCAGTGCCCTCTATGGGCCGTTTTTTTTTCTCCCCTTTCCCAGTGCTCTCTGTGGACTGGGAAAGGAGAGGAAAAAACGGCCCACAGAGGGCACTGGGACAAAGGCAGAAAGGAAAGCAGCTTTGCTGGTCGGCCATACAGCGATTATCAGCTGTGGCCTCCTTCACCCCCTGCCATGCACAGCAATCACACGCAGAGGGTGGGCTGGGGAGGGGTGATTGTGAAGCCAGAATCGGCCTCCCTGGGGGCCAGGTGTTGCTCAGTCCTTTGACCCATTTTCACATCAGCCCCCCTGGGGCCCATGCAGCTCAGAAACAGTGTTTGTTTTAACACCTCGCCCAGAGCCCTTCACATGCAGGGCATAGTGGGCGCGGAAGACAGGAAGAATGGGTCTCGCAATGGGGGCCAGGTGATGTTTGGAACGAGCACATCTTCACCTCAGCCTCCCCCTGGCTACCATGGATGACCCAGCAGCTTTACTGCTTTACTAGCCTTACTGCATGATTACCCACTTTCCTACAGGCCTTAAATGAGATTGTGCAGCACAGGCCGAGAAGTTAAGCATTTGTGACCACCATCTGTGGACTGTCTTGTCGTAGCATGACCCTGGTGATAGCAGCTTTTTTGTGTTACCCTGCTAGGACATTGCCCTGAGGCCCTGGAGGGCTGGGGAGGGCTGAGTAATTTACTAATAGCAGGGTCCTCGCTGCTGTTCAGGTGCTCCTGCGCTGGAGGGCTGAGTAGGTTAGCAATAGCAGCGTCCTCGCTGCTTTTCAGGTGCTCCTGCGCTGGAGGGCTATAATAATTTTGCAATAGAAAGAGGCCTGGCTGTTTTATTAGTTAATCAGCTTTTAGGCCATTGTCACCTTGGCCCTGTGTCCTTCACAAGAACAGTATCCTCCCACTTACATTCCTTGTGTGTGCATAGGCATATATGGCCTGATGCCAGAGTTGCAGAGATTGGGAATCATGTTTGAGTCCCAGCATCTGCTCAACACCCTGTGATTCTGGGCAGATCACTTCATCACCCAGGCCCTTAAATAAAAAATCGGATCTTGAGTACTGTAATTGGTGCTCATGAATAGAACTCAGATCTGGTTTTCTAATGTTGTGGATTTCTGATTTATGTGATTAGAGTCGAGGACAAAGCTAGTTGGAAAAGAGTATCTAACAACATTGTGCAGGGTGTTAAGACTGCAAGTAAGTATTCGGTTTTCAGAACTACAGTGCTCCTAGTCTTTACCAATGTTACTGGCTCTTTAAGCTTTAAAATGCTTAATTTACTAAATATTTCTCTACAAATTAGACCTCAAAGAGTAACTAAATGATATTTCATGGAAGGGCACCCCACTTGGCCCTTGAATGTGGGCCACGTGTCTTGAATGTGGGCCGCGAATGTGGGCCACGCCCCGCGAATATGGGCCACGCTCCGGGAATGTGGGCCACGCCACACAAATGTGGGCCACTTTTTTCGTCAGTGGAGATGGTGTTAAGTGGATTGGTTGGGAAAAGAGCTCGAAGGTGGAATAGCTGGTCGCCGACACATTTGATACGTGCCCCTTACATTTGTAGATTAATTTATTCAATAAACCCAATCATGCATTCAGAGTCGGGTTTCAACTTCAAGCACAAGCAACCCTCTGCCTCACACCTTGGCGTTAGGTGGCACCAATTTATCACGATGAAAAGATGTGCCCACCGCCTCTCCGACCTATGGGAAAGCGCGGAAGGACGCCCTGTCACAAAAAAAAAATTAGCCAAACATAACATGCTTGAGTGAGCATTAAAATAGTGCCAGAAAACAGCATCTGGGCAACCTCGGCTGCATGCCAGCAAGAGCACATGCGCACAGTGTATGCACCGTGCCATGTGCATGAACTCGCAAGACATTAGCAGATATAGAATGATATGAAAAATAGGACAACAACAGCATACTGTAAAATGTCAAATAACATATGGAGCCTGACAAATATCCCATCAGAAATTAAATATCTCTTGACATTCAGCTTTGAAGCACAAGGGCACATTACATTGTATGAACATGAGCTCTGATCAAAATCAGAAGAAGGCAGAGTAATTATTTTCACTGTACACTTTCTTCTCGGCATATATTGATCTATCGGAACATTAAACGAGAAAACCCATGGTCCAACGGTCGAGATTGAGGACAGTTCAAGTTAATACCCAGCCTCTATACCCTCAAAAGCACAGATCTCAAAGGGACAGAACAACATTCTCCAGCCTACATCCATCAGTAAAGATTCAGAATCAGACATAGGTCTAACATGGAAGCAACTATGCAAAGGAAAATACATAGATCATTCACGAAAAGTAAAAAAGCAGACAAAGGTAATTTTCTTTGGCCTGTCTAGCTCCCTGGGAATTTTTGGCTCTTTTTAGGAGTCTTTGTTGTTTGTTTGGAATCTGACGGTAAGATGCCTGCCTAGTTGGATTAGGTGCTCTTATGTTTTGTCGACCTGCCTCATGCCAAGCATCCAGGGCTGAAGAGATAGGACAGATCATCTGGGTGACAAGAATGTTGTGTGGGTCAAACTGGTCCTGAAAATTCAAAGGAAGAGTTCTGAATGGGACACAACATGTATGAGATCCAGATGTGAGAGAGGAACCTGCAAGACAAATCACTTGTGGTAGGCAAAGCTGTCTGACCAAAAAGAGGCCACAGTTCTAAGATTGTAGGCAACACAGGGCAGTGATAAATGGTGTTCTATTTCACCACGCTGCTTCATATTTCTTTAGTTCATTTATGCCTTTTAGTGCGCACTCAGTGCTTTAACTGTCCAGAGGGTGAGAGTCCACCAGATTTAGACAATCCACCAGAACATATTCTGATCTGCAAGGTGTGGTCTCCCTATTTTTATCTCTTTCTTTCGTGCCAAGAGTTTTTGTTTCAGTCTATCCTTTTTTTGACTAGTTTAGTGCCTGTTGTTCCTTGGAATATGTTTGTGTCTCTCACTTTTGACATTCCCAGTGTTCTATTTTTCTGTTTTTACATCACTTGTTTCGAGTGTCTGACGGTCAGATTACGATGGCAGTGGGACTGCCACCGTCAGAACCATCAGTGGCGGTCCCACCACCATCGGCCCCTTGCAGGACTTCCTGCTGCATTAGGATGCGGCGGGCAGAGGCATCTGGTGGAAGCATCATCCGCTTCGAATCCAACAGTAATCCCTACACTAGGGGCATTGCCTGCTCAAGCACTGCCATAGGGATTACAATGTCCCTTTCCACCTGCTATGTCATGCCGCCCACCATGAAAAGACAAGCGAAGAGTGACCTTGGGGGATCCTGGCGGACCCCCTTCACCCCTGGCCCTTACCTATGGGTAAATATTCCTGCACCCTGGGGCAGGCACCTCATTGGGCCTGTCACAAGGAGCAGAGATGTTTACAAACATACCTCCTAGCAGTGAGGCTTGTGCTGCAGCCCTTTTTCGGGCCACAGTACAAGCTTCAATGCTAGGAGGTATGTTTCCGACCACCTCCACGGCGGTCAGATTGTAATTTGTCTGGTGGGACCGCTAACTCCCTGTCAGCTCACTCCCTGTAAGCTGACTCCCGGCAGGATGGGGGTTGGATGCTCAACAGACTGCCATCATAATCAGCCCCTTAGTTGGGTTGCTCACTTTCAGTTTCTGTCTCTGTTTCCCTTCTTCTTAGTTACTGACTCTTCTCCAGGGGTGTATGACGATTCAATGCAAGCATTTACCACACATGCTTTTCAACACAGCCTGTACACACATGCCTTTACCAGGTAGATGTCTTTACCATGCATGCCTGAAAGTATAATAAGGTAAGTAAAACCCATTTCTCTTTATCTCAATCTCTCAGTAATTTCTTTCTATTTTTGTGAGAGAATCCCCACCTTTTTAATTACTCCTAAACTGCCCTTACCACTACTGTTGGAAATGGCCCTTTTTGCAGGGTTAGCCCCAAACATTTTGCTTCTTCCTCCTTTATTTTCCTGACCTATGGCTGTTGGCAATAGGACTCTGGGAACTTTACCACTGCTGATCAGTGCTAAAGTGCATATGCTCTCTGTATACATTGGTTATCCATGATTGGCATATTTGTTTTACCAATAGTTTCCTAGTAAAGTGCACTGAGTGTGCCACGGCTGGTGATTCAAACGCTACTAGTGGGCCTGCAGCACTGATTGTGCCACCCACAGGAGTAGCCTTAAAATGGTGTCTCAGGCCTGCCACCACAGTGCCCGTGTGCAGTTGCTAACTGCCATGCTGACCTGACCAGTGCACCCACTGTGAGTCATCCCTAGGCTGAATAGCTCCATCTGCAGCTTGAGTGGTGGAAGGGATAGCACCTGGGCCTGAATAGGGCAGTGCCTACCTTCCACAATGCTGGCTTTACCTCCTGCTGGGCGGCGGACGACCCTGCCCCTCTCTCTCAAAGGAAAGAAGAAGTCAAGTAAACAAAGTGCTCCAGGACTGATCAGAACTGATTCTGACTAAGCCAAGGCCTCTATACCCTCAGAGAACAAAGGGAATATTGGTAGAAAAAGAGCTACCCAGACTTTAGAAAATTAGATCATCCTGGAATCAAGAAGGAACCTCTGCCAAGGAAAAAGCTGGAAGACTGAAGTGGGAGGATTGTCCTGCTATGTACTTGTGGGCTGACCTGCAATTGCTCTGCTGCCAAGGAGAGGGGAAGGACTTTGTTGTGTGCTTTGTCCCCTTGCTTGAAGAGATCTCCAAGGGTCTGAGAAGAGCTGGCTTCCTGTTAAGAAGTCCCAAGAACAAAAGAACTTCACCCCCAGCTTCCCCCTGAACTCTGCTTTATGAGTTCTGCCCTTCCTAGAGTGCTTGATCCAATTGTGGGGCCTCTGGAAGTTGTGCCTGCTGTTTGGAGAGCTGGACAAGGAGAAACTAAGACAATCTGCAATTTTCACACATTGCTCACTTGCGTAGCGCATCCCCGACAGTGCGAAGAAATTCCCTCCTCCGCGAAGATCGAGATTGTCGCAGCACCTGTTGCCGCTGCAAGAACCGACGCTTCGGTCACTTGCGGAAAGCATCGCTCCGGTGCGGGAAGATTACTGTCGCTGCGAGTATCGTCGCAGAGCTGTCGTAGCTGGGGGAGATCGCCGCAACCCTTGCTTGAGGACAGCAACACATCGCTGCGAACATCTTCCACGGGCCATCGCATCAAGGGGCCACGAGAGGAGAAGATCAACGCTGCGCTGCACATCGCCGCCGCACCTGAGGTAATTGCCGTCCCGAAGATCGTTGCATTGTGCCTGTGCGAGACGCTTCCTGCCGAACCTGCGCACCGGAATCCATACAAGGTATCGCATCCCTCCCCATATAGACCGGATTGGTCACAACACGCCCGCTGCGTCCAGCGGGGCTGTCGCATTGCCTCCCCAGAGTGATGCATCTCTTGTTTTTCAATGCTGCAGCTACCATTTGGAACTTTTGTTGCATCAACAGGAACTTTGGGCTAAACGTGACGCAACTGTGGATTATTTTAACGCAAACCCTAGAGCTCTTTGAAAATCATATTCTTGACCTGTGAATGTTGGATTTTGTTCGTTTTGGTCTTGTGTAGT
The DNA here is from genome assembly GCF_964263255.1 of Lissotriton vulgaris. Lineage (NCBI taxonomy): Eukaryota > Metazoa > Chordata > Amphibia > Caudata > Salamandridae > Lissotriton > Lissotriton vulgaris. The sequence continues at coordinate 100,387 of NW_028253152.1, forward strand.
TTAGATAAAGAAACGTAATTTTTTCTTCACTGGTGAGGAGTCGATTTGTGGTGTTTTCACTGTGTTACTGTGAGTGTTAATACAAAACTTTACACATTGCCTTTGATAAGCCTGTCTGCTCCTGCCAAGCTACCAAGGGGGTGAGCAGGGGTTATCTAAAGCGTGTATCCCTCTTACCCTGACTAGAAGCAATGGTCCCTATTTGGACATTCGTACCTACCTCTGCCAACTAGAGACCCCCAGATCTAACATTGGTGATCAGAGGTGAGGATTTGAACTTGTATTTGTACTTGACCCACAGTAATTGGTGTACATCACTAGTCTAGTGCAGATCACTACGCAACCACATACTGTTTGTTTTGTTTCCTGATGTCCTCCTGGAAGTATTTTTTTATATATACTGAGGCTCTGGCTAGTGTTGCACCTGTGAAGTCTTGCCAAAATGGAAGTCAACTTCTTCCACCTGTAGATCTACACAGTGGAGGAGATAAAAGCCTTTTGCGAAGAGAGGGGGCTGCCTGTGGAAAGAGGGTCCACAAGGAGGGATCCTGAGGCAGGCCTCTATTCCCGTGAGGTCAGAATTTGGGAAGCAACACTAACAGACGATTCTGAGGAGGAGGACTTCTCTGACAGCGAGGAAGAGAAAAGTGAGTGGCTCCTTGCTGCTGAGCGAAGGTACAGAGAATTAAACCAGGAAACCAAGGAGGCTGAGATCCGGTGGGCCTTAACCCAGAAAGAAGAAAAATGTGTAGCTCAAGAAGTGAGCTTTGCTGAGTTGGAGGTAGAGTCAAGCTCAGATGGTGGCAGCAAGATGGTAGTTTCCAGTGCTGAGAGAGAGGTGCAAACACTCAGAGATGTGGCGCCTGACTTGAGGGAGGGGGTTGACATACACCAGGGGGTTCAGGTTTATGAGGTAGCTCCAGTGGTGTGCAGTGTCCCTGAAGTAGATTGGGGGACTGACACAGGGGACCATATTCCCAGTGGTGGGAGGGACACTCTACTGACTCTAGATGAGAGGTTCAGGGAGAGGGGTTCCCCCATGGTAGAAACCTTAGTGTGTGAGTGTGAAGACTGCCCAGAAGAGTGTGGGTTGTGTGAGAGAGACAGTCAGATACTGTCTTGCCAGTCTCCGGGGAGGGGTGTGGGGTACGTGTGAAAGGCACTGAAGGGTGAGGCTTAGTTAACAACTGTGTGGGGCTGTGTGATTAATTTATTGGCGAGCATATTTTAAGTCCCTGTTTTCCAGAGCTATGCGAACACCCGGTGTAGTGTGAGTACTCTGATTCCAGAGAGCTTGCTTTGGAGGCAGACCTCTTTGTGGATTCCAGAGGGTCTGAAGAGGCATTGGAGAGTGATCCCAAAAGGAGTAGCACAGAAATCTTCCAGACCTAGGAGGTGGAAGAGGTTCAGAATAGCCCGGCTAGGTCCCAGTGTAGTGGGAGGGGTGTAGGGGCTCATGTCCTGTCTCAGTGGGGAAAGAGTGAGTGTGGGACTGTATGTCCCAAGGTGCTCGAAACCCTGTCTCAGGGCCTAGAGGGTTCCTTAAGGTAAAATCAGGTTGGGGGCCTAGAGGGTGCTAGTAGTCCATTTGAGGAGGATCTCCTAGTGTCTGGTGAACGGGGAGTGCCTGTAACCAAGCCTCCATCAGTTCTGGTGTCTGGCAGTGCCACTCCAGTTTGGAGGGTGCATAAGTCCAGACTGAGGGGTGAGAGGGGGAAGGAGTCCCCAGTGGGAGAACCAGTGGGTCAGGGGCCAGCCAGTAGGGCTGAGTCACCGGTGAGGGACCATGGTGACCTCACTTCCATCCTGGGGGATCTTCCACTGCTGTCGGATGGACTGGGGTCAGGAGATCTGAGCCAGGCAGACTGTCACATGACACCTGAGTTATGTGTCACCCTCGGGGGGAGCATATGTGCTCCCAAGGAAGTCCTGGTGCGCCGGGCAAGTGCACAACCGCAGACACTGGTCCCTGGGTTGGGAGGCCAGGTTCAGGATCTGCCTGACCTGGAGGGAAGGATATCTTTAAGCAGTGTCCTGACCGGTTTTGCTTCCAGGGGTACCACCCCAGTTGGGGGGGAGTACAGCCCTCTGGAAGGGGGTGCAGAGGGAGGGAGTCCTCGCCTCTGAGCCCGGGGCAACCTGAGGGTTTAGACCCTAGGTTGGGAGACCAGTTGCTGGAGAGAGGTCCTAAACTGGTGGGAGAGTTGTATTCTGAAGGCGATTCTCCTGAGAGGAGAGGGCAGGATCCCAGAGGAGAGGTAGAGGAAGGAGAGCCTTGCCTGTGACCTCTGGTCAGCCTGAGGGTACAGACCTTGGGCGTGCGGGCCAGTGTCAGGATGCCCTACCTGACCTGGCAAGAGGGAGAGTGGAGGAAAGTTGTCAAGTACCTGGGGCTACTGCCCCCACTCTCTGATGCCACAGAGGTTAGAGAGGCCTGACAGGCATGAGGCCCAGCTCTCATCACTGACAGCTGTCAGTGGCCCCCGTGGCTGGTTGTCCTGGTGGACAGGGTTGCCCCTGGAAGGGGGCAGGAGTCACACCCTGGGGGTGGACTGGGCCACACCATTTTGTTGGCCAGGTGGGTACTGTGTAAGTCCCCAGAAGTCCTGGCATGCCAGGCAAGTGTTCAACCACAGGGGTTGGTCCCTGGGTTGGGAAGCCAGGTGCAGGTGTTGCCTGACCTGGAGGGAGGGACATCTGTAAGCAGTGTCCCTACCAGGTTGTCTTCGAGGGGTATCACTCCAAGTGGGAGGGGGCAGAACTCTGGAAGGGGTGAAAGGGAAGGGAGTCCTCACCTCTGACCCCGGTTCACCTGGAGGATTTAGACCCTAGGTTTGGGGGCCAAGTCCAGGGTGTCCCCCTGACCTCTAATCCCAGTTGCAGGATAGAACCCCTGAACTGGGGGGCAAATGGGGTGGGACACCTGCCACAGGTGCCCTGACTATTCTAGAAGGGGGTACCACTCCGGGTGGGAGGGTACAGAGCCCCAAGGAAGAGGAGGAGAAGGGTTTCACATGGGTTGGCTTGGTGGACCCTGAGAGTATGGATAGAGGGATCCAACTGGGTTCAGGAAGGCATAGAACAGGAATAGTACCCTGCTGTATGGGCCAGTTTCCGTGTTCTATCGCCCTAAGCAGGAAATGCCATTGAGGTATCGTTTGGTCTACCCGGGTTTCAGGCTGGACGGAAGTTGTGTTTTTCCAGGTTATCCGCAAACTTTTTGCTTCTGCCTCCTTTATTTTTCCTGACCTATGGTTGTAGGCAATAGGACTCTGGGCACTTTACCACTGCTGATCAGTGCTAAAGTGCATATGCTCTCAGTATAAATTGTTATTGAGATTGGTTATCCATGATTGGCATATTTGTTTTACCAGTAGGTCCCTAGTAAAGTGCACTGAGTGTGCCCGGGCTGGTGATTCAAATGCTACTAGTCGGCCTGCAGCACTGATTGTGCCACCACAGGAGTAGCCCTAAAATGGTGTCTCAAGCCTGCCTCCGCAGTGCCTCAGTGCAGTTGCTAACTGCCATGCTGACCTGACCAGTGCCCCCACTGGTTAGGTCTAACCCTTCCCTTTCTGTGCACATTGGACACCCCTATGGAAGTCCCAAGGTAACCCCCTGGGCAGGGGGCAGGGTATTTGAAAGGTACAGCATGTACTAATGTAGGCGACATGCTCTGAGAGGGAAATCCTGCCAATTTCGTTTTTCACTATTGAAAGGCTATCTGGCCCATAGGCTATAATGGGGAATGCTGTGTATAATGTTTACCTGCGTATCTACCCATAGAATCAAGATAGAAAATTAAAGTGTGGTATCCCTGAACTCAGAATTTAATAACACATCTTTTAGGAAAGAGGTTTTTTAAATCCTGTGTTTGAAAACACCACTTTTAGAAAGTGGCTGTTTTCTTGTCTGACCTTCCTGTGTGCTTTGGCCTGTTTGTGAATTGACTGTCTGGTTTGTGAGTGACAGGGGCTGGGGTGGCTCCCAGAGGCGGAGTGAGTAATCCCTAGGCTGAATAGCTCCATCTGCATCTTGAGTGGTGGGAGGGGACAGGACCTGGGCCTGAATAGGGCTGTGCCTGACTTCCACAATGCTGGCTCCACCTCCTGCTGGGCAGATGACGACCCTGCCCCTCTCTCTCAAAGGAAAGAAGAAGTCAAGTAAACAAAGTGCTCCAGGACTGACCACAACTGGTTGTGACTAAGCCAAGGCCTCTCTGCCCTCAGAGAACAAAGGGAATATTGGTATAAAAAGGGCTACCCAGACTTCAAAAAATTAGATCATCCTGGAATCAAGAAGGAACCTCTGCCAAGGAGACAGCTGGAAGACTGAAGAGGAAGGACTGTCCTGCTGTGTACTTGTGGGCTGACCTGCAGTTGCTTTACTGCCAAGGAGTGGGGAAGGACGTTGCTGTGTACTTTGTCCCCTTGCTTGAAGAGATCTCCAAGGACCTGAGAAGAGCTGGCTCCCTGTTAAGAAGTCCCAGGAACAAAAGGACTTCATCCCCAGCTTCCCCCTGAACTCTCCTGTATGAGTTCTGCCCTTCCTAGAGTGCTTGATCCAATTGTGGGGCCTTTGGAAGTTGGGCCTGCTGTTTGGGGAGCTGGACAAGGAGAAACTAAGACAATCTGCAATTTTTACGCATCGCTCGCTTGCGGAGCACATCCCCGACAGTGCGAGGAAATTCCTGCCGCAGCGAAGATCGAGATTGTCGCATGCCTGATGCCGCTGCAAGAATCGCCGCTTTGTTCACTTACGGAACACATGGCTCCGGTGCGGGAAGATTACTGTTGCTGCAAGTATCGTCGCAGAGCCTGTCTTCGCTGGGTGAGATCGTCGCACCGCTTGCTTGAGGACCGCATCACGTCGCTGTGAACATCGTCGCATAGCCATCGCATCAAGGGGCCGCGAGAGGAGAAGATCGACGCTGTGCTGCACATCACCGCCACACCTGGGGTCGTCGCCGTCCCAAAGATCGTTGAATCGTGCCTTTACGAGACGCTTCCTACCGAACCTGCGCACCGGAATCCATACCAAGTATTGCATCCCTCACATACAGACCAGATTTGTCACAACACGCCTGCTGCGTGCAGCAGGGCTGTTGGATCGCCTCTACAGGGTCTCAGGGGTGACGCATCACTTGTTTTTCAAAGCTGCAGCTTCCATTTGGAACTTTTGTCGCATCTACAGGTACTTTGGGCTAAACGTGACACAACTGTGGATTATTTTAACGCAAACCCTAGAACTCTTCATCATATTCTTGACCTGTGTATGTTGGATTTTTGTCTTGTGTAGTTTAGATAAAGAAACTTTATTTTTTCTAAAATGGTGTGGAGTCCATTTGCTGTGTTTTCACTGTGTTACCATGAGTGTTGGTACAAATACTTTTCACATTGCCTTTGATAAGCCTGTCAGCTCGTGCCAAGCTACCAAGGGGGTGAGCAGGGGTTATCTAAAGAGTGTATCCCCCGTACCCTGACTAGAAGCAAGGGTCCCTATTTGGACATTGGTACCTACCACTGCCAACTAGAGACCCCCAGATCTAACAACTACCCTACCCTAAACCCTAAAATTAGTCTTACCATCCTTTGCCACTAATCACCCCAAACCCTAAAATTAGTCTCACCATCCGTTGCCACTAATCCCCCCTAAACCCTGAAATTACCCCTACTATTGCATGGTAAGAACATCATGGTAACGTTTGTTCTCGCCGTCCAGCCCCTGTGCCTTTGTCCCCAGTCTACGTTTCTGCTTCTGGCCTCAGTGGTGTTCTCTGTCCCTATGTATGTAACAATTTATTTCGAAAGAACAGCTGTTGTCCAAAGGCAGCATATCACCAGAACAAGTCGCCCTACAAAAGGCAAAACACAAGAAACATGGAGGGCTAGTAGAGCAGTGGAATTAGCAAAATAGGAACTTTTTGAAATTGCGGAGAAGGGTATTACAGAGCTCAAACGCTCTCCCAGCACAGCAAACTTTGTTGCAGCGGTGAACCTTTAGTTAGAGAAGGGAGCTAGACCTGAGTGATCTCAGAGGATTGTGGTGCACCAGGACACTAGACAAGAACATTGATCAAGTACATAGAAGGCTTGCTGTGCCAAGCATAGTATGTTGAAATGTAACCATTTCTTAATGGTAGCCAGTATAGGGAGTGTCAGGTGGCAGAAACATGGCCTGCCTCAAGTAGTACAGAAACAAGCTAGACTGCCATGCTATGACCTCGCTGCAGTTTCCTAATCAACGCCTGTGGGAGTCACACATATAGCGCATTGACATAGTTCAGACATACCAGCAGCACAGCACCACTAACTGGGGCCCTCTTCTCCGGGTGGAGGAATGGCAAGATCTTCCACAGAGTAAGGATACAGGTTAGGAAAGTGTGCCCTACCTTGTAGAACTGGTAATCAGAATTCAGTTCTCAATCAAACCAGACATAAGATCCTAACCTTAGTAGTTTGTATGCACAGCCCCCTTTGAGAAGATGGCCTGTCAAACCAGACTGATAAAAGTTAGTCAATTTTGAATTTGTTTCTTAACTTATTTACTTTTCACCTAATTTCTTAAACATACCATTATAGGTTTTGCCTGCACAGCGCTTGCATGTTTTTGAGAAATCTCTTGAATTTAATAAATCTTAAAAGGGGCCTCTTCTCAGTTCCCTGTTACCAAATTACTGTGTTCATTTACTTTTGTGTGGAACTTGTTAATAACTTCCCCTGACTGCATGCATTTACATACTTTCACTAAAGCTGTTCACACTGTTTAAGCACCATTCACTGTCAAGATAAGATCTCTTCCCAGGAAATAGGGAGACAACTTCTATCAGTATGCTGGAATGCTTGCTTTTTATTACTTAGCTGTGTAAAGCAGGTGCTTTAGCCTTGGAACATTTGAGACAATAATTCTTATTCATGCCTCTGTACCTTCCTTTGCACTACATAGGCATTATCAGTATGTTTTATTCAACGTTATCTATTTGGTCATTATACCTTAAAAATAAAGTTAATATATAAGGGCTATACTATATTTTACTCTTAAACAGGCAGCCACAAGTGTAGTTACCTTGCAGACAACATGGTCATGATTTGAATGGTGCAGCAGTTTCAGTGGCACCGGGCCCAAAAGATGTCAGACTCCTCTAAACACATAATATTGCTATATTTGACTACTAAACAGACAGTCACAAGCAGTTAAAAGGGACTTGATTTGAACAATGCAGCAGTTGCTATGGCACCAGGGCCAAAAGCTCTAGGGACCACACTAAACCCAGATTATTGTTAAAATTTTAAACTGAACAGGCAATCACAAGTGCAGCTACCTTGCGGACAACAGGGTCATCATTTCAATGGTGCAGCAGGTGCAGTGCCATAACGACCAAAAGCTCTAGGCACCACACTAAACACCTAAATTGCTATATTTTAGTACTAAAAAGGCAATCACAAGTCCAGTTACCTTCCAGACAGCAGGGTCATGATTTGGATGGTGCGGCAGGTGCAGTAGCACCAGGCCCAAAAGTTGTCAGAACTCCTCTAAACACCTAATATTGATATATTTTAATACGATACAGACAGCCACAATTGCAGTTCCTTTGAAGGCAACAGGGTCATTATTTGAATGGCGCAGCCGGTGAAGTGGCATCGCCCCAACATTTATCAGAACTTCTCTAATCACCTAATATTGCTATATTTTACAACTAACCTGGCAGTCACAAGTGCAGTTATCTTTCAGGCACCAGGGTCATGATTTGAATGGTCCAGCAGGTGTAGTGGTCCTGGGGCCAAAACTTGTCATAACTCCACTAAACAACAAATATTGCTATATTTTACTACTAAACGGGCAGTTACAAGTACAGTTACCTTGCAGAAAACTGGATCATGATTTGAATGGTGCAGCAGGTGCAGTGGCACCAGGCCCAAAAGTTGGCAGAACTCTTCTAAACACCAAATATTGTTATATTTTACTGGTATACAGGCAGGCACAATTGCAGTTATCTTGAACTTAAAAGGGGCTAGAATTAAATGGTGCAGCAGGTGCAGTAGCATTTGTGCCAAAAGCTCTAAGGACCCCACTAAATACAGAATATTTTTAAATGGTACTACTAAATAGGCAGTCACATGTGCAGTTATTTAGCAGGCACTTGGGTCATGATTTGAATGGTGCAGCAGGTGAAGTGGCACCAGGGCCAAAAGTTTGTCAGAACTCCTATAAACACCAAACATTGCTCTATTTTTCTACTGTAGAGGCAGATGCGGCAGTCACATGTGCAGTTATTTAGCAGGCACTAGGGTCATGATTTGAATGGTGCAGCAGGTGAAGCGGCACCAGGGCTAAAAGTTGTCAGAACTCCTATAAACACCAAGCATTGCTCTATTTTACTACTGTAGAGGCAGACGCAATTGCAGATATTTTGAACTCAAAAGGGGATAGATTTGAATAGTGCAGCAGGTGCAGTGGCACTGGGCCCAAAAGTTGCCAGAACTCTTCTAAACACCAAATATTGTTATATTTTACTACTATACAGGCAGACACAATTGCAGTTATCTTGAACTTAAAAGGGGCTATAATTGAATGGTGCGGCAGGTGCAGTGGCATTGGGGCCAAAAGCTCTAGGGAGTGGGACCCCACTAAACACAGAATATTTTTAAATAGTACTACTAAACAGGCAGTCACATGTGAAGTTATTTAGCAGGCACTTGGGTCATGATTTGAATGGTGCAGCAGGTGAAGTGGCACCAGGGATAAAAGCTGTCATAACTCATCTAAACACCAAATATTGCTATCTTTTACTACGAAACAGGCAATCACAAATGCAGATATCTTTCAGGCACTGGAGACATGGTTTGAATGGTGCAGCAGGTACAGTGGCACCAGGCCCAAATGGTGTCAGAACTCCTCTAAACAGATAATATTGCTATTACATCAATTCAATCTATTATTTCCCTCTTTCTTTTAATATTTAAGAATGTTACTATTACTTACCCGCACAATACGAATAGTAACAGCACAATAAATTGCCTTTTTGTACAAAAACAAGTCATAACACTTTAACAGACTCTCTGTAACTTATATTGTACACTACTCAGCAAGCTACAACTTACAACAAAAAACAGCTTATTATTATTTGCATGGGTGAAACCCAAAGCATTTACCAATGCTTGCTATGTTATGTTATTGTGTTTTACCAATGCTTGCTATGTTATGTTATTGCATTTATATAGTGCATGATTACCCGAGGATGTCTGGACGCTAATATTGTAAAAAGTGAAAGTTTCAGAAGTGCTGGGGCTGTTTAAACAAATGTGTTTTAGCATTTTTACAAAATATGATGGTATGTGGTTCTGAGTGGATGGCGAGAGGGATGGCATACAAGCCTTGTTAGCAGTAATCAAAGGAAAAGAGCGCCCACAGTACAGATGTTTTTCAACATCGGTGCCGAGACGAGGAAGTCTGTAGAGCAGCACAGTGCTCTAAAAGGAGAGTATGTAATTCCTGTGAGTAGTGGAATGCACTGCCTTGCCGCAGAAATAGAGTGCCTTAAAAAAGGCAATTTGTTGGATGGGCTGAGCATCTTGATGTGCGATGATATGCAGGACTGTTTAGGATTGCGCAAGAAGATAAGTCCTGCAGCATTTTGAATGATTGTAAACTGCGTACTAAGTACATGAGTAGTCCTACATAGGGCATATTACAGTAATCCAGTCTATTTATGACCTGTGCATGTACTAACTTATTTTTTTATAGCAGTGGGAATCAAGGGTAAATGTATTTAAAGATCTCCTGGATCAGTAAACAGGAGGAAGTTAGTTTTCACAGATGGACACCAAATGACAAGTAATAACTTGTAATAACTCTTAAGTTGAAAACAGTAGTACCTCGTACAGAACTGAGTGCAAAGAGAATGGGGCTACCAAGACGAAGACCAAGTAGTCAAGTTACTCTACACCAGTACTGTGGGTTTGAAAAAGTTCAGACTCAGTGAGTTGCCATTTATCCATTTGGCAATTGTCATCAAACAGGATCTAAAACGGTCCCGAAACTCAGTTCTGTTGTCCAGGCGAAGAATAAGTTGAATATCATCAGCATTGGCATTAAAACAGAAGCCAAAGGATGAGATTGATTCTGGAAGAGGTGCCACGTAACGATTCAACAAGAGAGAGCTACGGTGCGATTCCTAAGACACTCCACATCTCTTCGGTCATTAAGGAAGATCTGTATGGGCCGAGTAGTCCTGCCTGTAATCTAGAACTTAAGAACGACCACAACAAGTCATCAACCCCACCCTGAGCCTGGTAAAGTGTAGTCTACCCACAAGGATGTTATGGGAGACCATGTCAAATGCTGCCAACAAACCTCACACGATGAGGACCGCAGAGCCCCCCCTTTTCAATGATCATACGGATGTAAATCCGGGCAGCAAGAAACGCAGTCTCCACACTCAGGGGTGGTCTAAAGTCAGCTTGAAAAGGGTGGAGAAGATCATTATTTTCAATGTGGCAAGAAAATTGCACATTGACCCAACTTTCAAGAATTTTTGCCATTGCTGGAAGAAGAGAATTTGGATGGTGATTAGAGAGAGTTCCAGGATCCAATGTTGGCATTGTAAGTGCAGCGCATCAATGGTGGCAGAGGCATGGCGCAAAATAAGTGGAGCATCCCTGCTGATATGCAGGGATGCGCCACTTATTGTAAATCTGCCCCTAAGTGTTTACTGAAACTTGAACCATCGAGCTTCATGTTAATAACTTCATATTAAATAAATTCTTCAATGTTCTTAATACATAACCGTTTGTGGATAAATAAATCATCAAACCGTCATTTTGTAGATACGTTTACTACAATAAAATCAACAAACAATCATATTGAGTATACAGTCACTATCGGTGATACTACATTTTGTGACATGGTGGTTGCATCGCAGTCCGCCCCTTCCTAGTTTTAATGTAATATTGGATTATCGAGCTTCCTATTTATAAAATGCGGTATTATTAACATCTAAACCACTGATCATCAAGAAAGTGCCACGTTGCTGGCAAACCTATGGAATCACCTAGGCTTGTTGACGGATTCAGTTCAAAATGTTAAACTTGTTTCCCAATAATAAAACACTTCATTCAAACAGTTTTTCATACCAAAACAAGAATTTGATCAATTTACAGTTATACTGAGGATCGGATAGATCAAGACCTTTTGTGATGGCCATCCTGCAAGGTCTGATGTCCCTGTCGTTAAAAAGGTTTTTCAGTAATAAAATATGTGCCTTCTAAAAGAGGACATATGCAAACTAGGTGGATGATGTCTTCCTTCAGGGAAGGGGGTGGTGATGAACAGAGTGTCTGAATTAAGCAGACCACTCTTACCCAGTCCAAAGATCAGGGCTTGATCCATCACCGTTATTTATCTCACTGCACCATCCCAGCTCAGAACCTGGCTATATGCAAATCAGTCTGTCCCTGGCCCAGTGGATCATGGGAACTGGGCAGACTAAACTACCAAGCCAATTCTTCACCAGAAAGGAGACAAGCTACCGGGGACCGGTTTCTGGCATTTCAGCCGTCTTCAGCCCGGCTTGCTTGAATCCTGATGGTGCAGTGAGAAAGGGACTCATGTCTGAGTATACCCTGCCACACCTATAGTGGCCAAAAACGATTCAGAAAAGGGGGTGGTGATGAACAGAGTGTCTGAATTAAGCAGACCACTCTTACCCAGTCCAAAGACCAGGACTTGATCCATCACCGTTATTTATCTCACTGCACCATCCCAGCTCAGAACCTGGCTATATGCAAATCAGTCTGTCCCTGGCCCAGTGGATCATGGGAACTGGGCAGACTAAACTACCAAGCCAATTCTTCATCAGAAAGGAGACAAGCTACCGGGGACCGGTTTCTGGCATTTCAGCCGTCTTCGGCCCGGCTTGCTTGAATCCTGATGGTGCAGTGAGAAAGGGACTCATGTCTGAGTATACCCTGCCACACCTATAGTGGCCAAAAACGATTCAGAAAAGGGGGTGGTGATGAACAGAGTGTCTGAATTAAGCAGAACACTCTTACCCAGTCCAAAGATCAGGGCTTGATCCATCACCGTTATTTATCTCACTGCACCATCCCAGCTCAGAACCTGGCTATATGCAAATCAGTCTGTCCCTGGCCCAGTGGATCATGGGAACTGGGCAGACTAAACTACCAAGCCAATTCTTCACCAGAAAGGAGACAAGCTACCGGGGACTGGTTTCTGGCATTTCAGCCGTCTTCGGCCCGGCTTGCTTGAATCCTGATGGTGCAGTGAGAAAGGGACTCATGTCTGAGTATACCCTGCCACACCTATCGTGGCCAAAAACGATTCAGAAAAGGGGGTGGTGATGAACAGAGTGTCTGAATTAAGCAGACCACTCTTACCCAGTCCAAAGATCAGGGCTTGATCCATCACCGTTATTTATCTCACTGCACCATCCCAGCTCAGAACCTGGCTATATGCAAATCAGTCTGTCCCTGGCCCAGTGGATCATGGGAACTGGGCAGACTAAACTACCAAGCCAATTCTTCACCAGAAAGGAGACAAACTACCGGGGACCGGTTTCTGGCATTTCAGCCGTCTTCGGCCCGGCTTGCTTGAATCCTGATGGTGCAGTGAGAAAGGGACTCATGTCTGAGTATACCCTGCCACACCTATAGTGGCCAAAAACGATTCAGAAAAGGGGGTGGTGATGAACAGAGTGTCTGAATTAAGCAGACCACTCTTACCCAGTCCAAAGATCAGGGCTTGATCCATCACCGTTATTTATCTCACTGCACCATCCCAGCTCAGAACCTGGCTATATGCAAATCAGTCTGTCCCTGGCCCAGTGGATCATGGGAACTGGGCAGAATAAACTACCAAGCCAATTCTTCACCAGAAAGGAGACAAGCTACCGGGGACCGTTTCTGGCATTTTAGCCGTCTTCGGCCCGGCTTGCTTGAATCCTGATGGTGCAGTGAGAAAGGGACTCATGTCTGAGTATACCCTGCCACACCTATAGTGGCCAAAAACGATTCAGAAAAGGGGGTGGTGATGAACAGAGTGTCTGAATTAAGCAGACCACTCTTACCCAGTCCAAAGATCAGGGCTTGATCCATCACCGTTATTTATCTCACTGCACCATCCCAGCTCAGAACCTGGCTATATGCAAATCAGTCGGTCCCTGGCCCAGTGGATCATGGGAACTGGGCAGACTAAACTACCAAGCCAATTCTTCACCAGAAAGGAGACAAGCTACCGGGGACCGGTTTCTGGCATTTCAGCCGTCTTCGGCCCGGCTTGCTTGAATCCTGATGGTGCAGTGAGAAAGGAACTCATGTCTGAGTATACCCTGCCACACCGAGCTAAAAAACGGTGTTGGATCTAGCCCTGATCTCTTGACTGGGTGAGAGTATTATGCTTAATTCAGAAACTCTGTCCATCACCACCCCTTGATGTTTAATTATTTTGTCCACCATAAGCGTGGAAGGGTATACTCAGATGTGAGTCCCTTGCTCATTGCACCATCAGGATTCAAGCAAGCCGGGCCGAAGACGGCTGTAATGCCAGAAACCGGTCCCCGGAAGCTTGTTTCCTTTCCATTGAAAGAATTGGCTTTGTAGTTTGGTTTGCCCTGTTCCCATCATGCACTGGGACAGGAACAGACTAATTTGCATATAGCCAGGTTCTGAGCTGGGATGGTGCAGTGAGCTAAAATACGGTGTTGGATCTAGCCCTGATCTCTTGACTGGGTGAGAGTATTCTGCTTAATTCAGAAACTCTGTCCATCACCACCCCTTGATGTTTAATTATTTTGTCCACCATAAGCGTGGAAGGGTATACTCAGATGTGAGTCCCTTGCTCATTGCACCATCAGGATTCAAGCAAGCCGGGCCGAAGACGGCTGTAATGCCAGAAACCGGTCCCCGGAAGCTTGTTTCCTTCCCAGTGAAAGAATTGGCTTTGTAGTTTGGTTTGCCCTGTTCCCATCATGCACTGGGACAGAAACAGACTAATTTGCATATAGCCAGGTTCTGAGCTGGGATGGTGCAGTGAGCTAAAAAATGGTGTTGGATCTAGCCCTGATCTCTTGACTGGGTGAGAGTATTCTGCTTAATTCAGAAACTCTGTCCATCACCACCCCTTGATGTTTAATTAATTCCTTCAGGGCACAGCATAGTCTGCTTGACTTTGGCCCATTATATTTTGATAATTGTTGGTCGCCCAAGGATGGCAGAGCACCAACACGGATCGCCATCCGGTTTCTCTTTAGCTGCACCGAGAATTTCGCTTAGATATGCTGTGTGCTTCAGGTTGTTATAAGATTGTAATACCATCCAAGCATGCATGTGGCTGAGTAGTATGTGTTTGTCATTTAAAAATGAGTGCATTTTTGCAGCTTTATTTATTGCTTAGCAAAAGGCTGGGTGAGGTAGGTTCAAATTCCGAAGGTCTACTGTGTTTGTTTCTTCCGATGGTGACTGCAAGTATTCACTGTAGATGGAGTGGGGGGCCTTTTCCAATGACTGCCATGGGGCATTAATTAGCAAACTTATTTTAGGTATCTCATATTTTGTGCCATATTTTGATGATGGAGTAGCTTCTCCCAATGATTTGTTGCATGAGGCCAAATTCCAGGTAAATTTGTGCAGGTAAGGCATTCTGCGGAAGACCGAAAACTAACTTCTACGTGTTAGTTTGCAGATTGTCCAGAAGCGAAGTGTCTTTACCTTCCATGACAGCACTCGCATATGCCACAGTTGGGAAATGGAGGCTTGAAGGAGGGACCATCCAGCTTCTTGGCAAGAGCACAAAACAAATAGGTCAATGCATTTCCTTACTTCACATCACACTGTTTGTGCACTTGGAAGTTTCATTTATTTTCTATGTGCAGACCCAGATACCTATAACTGCTGACTTTTTCTAGGATCTGGTCTCCAAGCTTGATCTTGAGTAGTGGGCCATGTCGATTCCAAATAGACATTATTTTTGTTTTTGTCGTATTAATTTCTAATTCATTGACCGTAGCATATTTTGTCAGTACTGTGAGGGATCTATAAAGTCTCACTCTTGATTGGCTAAGTAAGACTATATCGCCTGCATAAGAAAGGTGAGTCAGGATTAGGGTTCCCAGTTGCGGCGGGTGGGAGTTTATTTGGTCAAGTTATTGAGGCAAGTCAGCCACAAACAAGTTGAGCAAGTATGGGGCTAAAATACACCCATGTTTAAGGCCAACTTGCATAGGAATTCTCCTTGATAGTTTTGTACCATCAGCCAGTTTAACTTGGATCGAAGTGCGTGTGTACAGCTGCTCAATGGTGTATGGTATTCTATCTGGGACCCCCAACAACCTTCGTTTTCCGCACATAAAGCCCCGGTTCACCCAGTCAAACACTGCTTCGAAGTCTATAAAGCATAAATGTAGCTTTTTCCTTAAGAGCTTACATTTGTCTGCTATTTTTGTTAGGACTAGGATGTTTGTGGTAGTTCTGAATCCTCTCCATAACGGGGACCAGATTGTTAGTGTTTGACCATTTTACTAGTTCCTCCAAGATTAGCATTGCATAATATTTAGCTTCTGAATCTATCAGTGCTATTAGCCTGTAATTGGTGAATTTAGACCGGTCTCGACCCTTGAAAACTAGGTTTAATGTTGACTCTCTCCAGCTACTAGGGATTGTGTATGTTCACTCCACCTCAAGCCCTTATTGGGGTTCGAGCTTGTAAATAGCCTGCGGGACACCGTTTGGCATCTTCGTCCTGCCATTATCAATTTTGGCACCTTCGATATTGTTTAGAGGTGATTGATTATCTCAGACAAAGTGTGTTGGATGCTACATGGGTTAGATATATCCAGATTTTAGATGATAGTGTCAACTTTTGCTTCACCAACTCAAGCGTTGCTGCTATGATCTTGCTCTGGGTATCCCATTTGTAAGCCCTTGGTAAATGTCTTGGCCAGATAGACTACCCAAGCTTTCTCCCGCATACTTGAGTAGTTTATGACTCTTGCATCTCTATTGATTCCATTAACAGTTTCCCAGAAAGGTCTGGTGTTGCTTTGTTTTGCATAGAAAATCATTTTTGTCCAGAACTTGTCGGCGTTGGTTTTCCGATCTTCCCAGAGTTGTTTTTTATATCCCTTCCTAAAGCTTTTGCTGTTCGCCTATATATGGGTTGGGGCATCGAGTTGTTTTGCACTCTTAACTACCCATCTTAGCTACTTATTCAAGGCTCAGCACTTTTTCATCAAGCCATCTGGACACTTAACCGCGTGCCTCTTGCTAAGGTTTAGAATGGGACCACATGTTTGCAACCTTGTTGAGAAGGATGTCTAAACTTCTGTTTGGGTACAACTGGGTTCACTACTAGACCCTAATATGTATTTGACCTTGCTAGCCAGCTTCTGTAGTCAGTGGTGTGTTCATCTCAAGCATTTTAGAATGATTATTTTTAGGTGTCCAACTTCTGCTGATGAGCTCATGTGTTTTGGGGGGATTTAAACTCCGCTCCAGGTGCTGATATGAGTGATCACTTCACGTTGTGTATTTGACTATGTATTTCTGCAGGTACTCCAGTAGTGACAGAGAGAGAATTGTTTAATCTATAATTGATCCTGTCTTTGCACCATAATGTGTAAACCTGGGAGGGTTATCATTCTTAGATCTGCTGTTAACCCTTTTGCTGCTAGGCCTTTCACCCGCCCCTGTGCTAAGCCTTTTTTGGGCTATTTGGGATAGTTCGCGCTTAGGCCCCTGTAACATTTTGACCACATAAGGTATCCATGCCAAATTTGCGTCCTTTTTTTTAACATCATGGGGATTTCAAAGGTATCCAGGGTTTGTGGATTCCCCTGCAGGGGACTCAGAAATTAGTCAAAACACAGCTACTTTTTTTTGAGGGGGGGAATGCAAATAAATGGCTACAGATGAAAGCGTCAGTTTTTTTCCCTGCAAATGGTATCAAAAAAGGAATTTTGGTGCTGAAATTACCATCTTCCCAGATTTCAGGGACGATCAGACTTTTTTTTCAGGAAACCAAATTTTTTTACACAGTTTTAGCCTTTTTCTGGGACATTCCCTATTTTTGATATTTTTGCGCTTTCAGCCTCCTTTCAGTTAATGGTAGAAACGGGTATAAAAGCACTAATGGATCCAGGAAAGCTATCCATTTTAGAAAAGTAGACAAAACTATGAATTCAGCAAGGGGTCATTTGTGTAGATCCTTCAAGGTTTCTTTATAGAAACTAACAGTTAAATATAGGAAAAATTGAAAATTAGTTTAAAAAACAGCCTTTTGTTTCAACATTTTCACATGTAACGTCTTCTAATTATGACACCTCTTTGAAAGCACTATACTGTTACATCCGCTCGATCTTCTCGGTTGTGGGGATATATAGGACTTGTAGGTTCACTAAGAACCTGACGAACTCAGAGCCAAAAACTGAGCAGCGCCTTGCAATGGTTTTTTATTATGTACCGGGTATATAGCAATTATTCTGGGAAAATGTGTACATGGAAAAATCGGTATGAAAGACAACTATGTATTTCTGAAATGGGTACAAAATATAGAGTTTAGAAACAGTAGATATTTGCACATTTCCAAAATTGGAAAAACTCATACTAGCATGAGAATTATCGATCATTTTTCAAAATTACTTCTTTTTTACACATTGTCTTTATTTGGAAGGCAGGAATGCATTGAAAGTCAATAGGTAATAACAGTTGCTTTAAAAATCTGAATTACCCTAAGTCTCCTGATAAAAATTGATCCTCACTTGTGTGGGTAGGCTTAGCGCCCACAATAGGAAACGGCTCACAACGCAATGTGAACACATAACATTTTCACAATGAAAAATGACCTTTTTTTGCAAAGTGCCTCGCTGTAGTTTTTGAACCCTAGCTCTACCAGAACCTAGGGAAACCTAGCAAACCCATACATATTTGAAAACTAGACATCCAGGGAAATCCAGGATGGGGTGACTTGACTGCCTTTCACCATGTTCTGTTACCCAGAATCCCTTGCAAACCTAAAAAATTTACAAAAAAACTCATTTTCCTCACATATCTGGGGTGAAATGTTCTGGAATCTACATGGATCCACAAATTTCCACTCACCCCACGTTCCTCAAAGTCTTCCGAGAAAAATGGTTCTCACTTGCAAGGGTGGGTCAAGGACCCGTGACAGGCAAGGGCTCAAAACCTATTGAGGCGACATCAAAATTACCTATCACAAACCAACATGGTTTAGCAAGGGGGGGGGTCCCATGAGTTTTTGGCCCTGGCTCGGCAGCCATCTAGGGAAACCTACCAAACCTACACATTTCTGAAAACTAGACACCCTGGAGAGTCCAGCAATGTATGGCTTGTGTGGGTCCCCCAAAGTTTTCCTACCCAGAATCCCCTGCAAACCTCAAATTTAGCTGAAAAAAATCACTTTTTCCATACATTTTTGTGTGGGCTCACCGTACTGGCACAAATGTCCTACCACCCAGCATTCCCCTTGTTCTCCCGAGTAAAATGATACCTCACTTGTGTGAGAGTGGGTCAAAGGCCTGTGACTAGGAAGAGCCCAAAACATAGGGATTTAGAGTATAGCACAGAGAATTGTAAGCACAATTATTTTATTTTTAAAATACGTTTCTAGACAGTTCTGCTTTGGACACCCTCACAACTGCGGTATCATTGTACTCAGGAGAACAAGGGGTTGGTAGGACATTTGTGTCAGCATGGCGATCCCATTCAAAAATATGTGGAAAATATGTTTTTTTTCAGCTAAATTTGAGGTTTGTAGGGGATTCTGGGTAGGGAAACGTTGGGGAATCCACCATACCTCTTTAGACTCCTCAGAGTGTCTAGTTTTTAAAAACATGTGGGTTTGGTAGCTTTCCCTAGATGGCGGCAAGCCGGGCCAAAAAAACAAGTGCCCAGGTAGTTTTGTTATAGGTAAATTTGAAGTCTCCACTATACGATTTGGACCATTTCCTGTTTAAGCCACTTTGCCTACCCACACATGTGAGGAACCATTTTTATCAGGAGATCTGGGGGAATGCTGGGTGGGAGAAAATTTGTGAATCCACGCAGATTCCAGAACTTTCTCACACAGAAATTTGAGAAAAAGTTATTTTTTTTCAGCTAAATTTGAGGTTTGCAGGGGATTCTGGGTAGGAAAATGTTGGGGGACCCACGCAAGCCATACCTTGCTAGACTCCCAAGGGTGTCTATTTTTCAGAAATGTTTGGCTTTGGAAGATTCCCAAGATGGCCACCGAGCCCAGGGCCAAAAACCCAGGTGACACCCTTTGCAAATCCAGGTTGTTTTGTGAATGGTGATTTTGTTGCCTCCTCAATACGTTTTGGGCCCTTGCCTGTTGCGGGTACTTGACCCACCCACGCGAGTGAGGTACCATTTTTATCGGGAGACCTGGGCAGACACTGGGTGGTAGGAAATTTGTCAATCCACGTAGGTTCCAGAACTTTCTCACACAGAAATTTTAGAAAAAAGTTATTTTTTCAGCTAAATTTGAGATTTGCAGGGCATTCTGGGTAGGAAAACGTTGGGGGACCCATGCAAGCCATACCTTTCTGGACTCCTCTGAGTGTCCAGTTTTCATAAATGTGTGGGTTTGGTTGGTTTCCAAAGATGACCGCCTAACCCGGGGCCAAAAACCCAGGTGACTCCCCTTGCAAAACCAGGTTGTTTTGTGACAGGTCATTTTGATGTCTCCTCAACATGTTTTGGGCCCCTGCCTGTAACAGGTACTTGACCCACCCACGCGAGTGAGGTACAATTTTCATCGGGAGACCTGGGGGAACAGTGGGTGGTAGGAAATTTGTGGATCAGAAGAAATTTGAGAAAAAAGTGATTTTTTTCTGCAAAATGTGAGGTTTGAAGGGGATTCTGGGTAGGAAAACGTGAGGGGACCATCGCAAGCCATACCTAGCTGGACTCCCCCAAGTGTGAGATAGCCCCTCAGCATGCAGAAAGGGAAACTGAAATGAGCCTCTTGGCTCATTTCAGTTTCGGTTTCACTGAAATTACGTCAACGCGACATGCAAGCCGATCATCATTTCAGGGAAACCAGGGGGGCCTCGGGAGCTGGGGAAGCTCTTCCCCAGCTCCCGAGGCTCTTTTGGTGTAAAGGGACTCCCTCTGTTGCCTGCAACAGAGGGATTTCCGGGGCACTGGGTCATGACGGCCTGGAGCCATCATGAGCACATGCCCACTGCCTATCATGACGGCTCCAGGCCGTCATGAGCACCGA
The DNA here is from genome assembly GCF_964263255.1 of Lissotriton vulgaris. Taxonomy (NCBI): domain Eukaryota; kingdom Metazoa; phylum Chordata; class Amphibia; order Caudata; family Salamandridae; genus Lissotriton; species Lissotriton vulgaris. The sequence continues at coordinate 120,643 of NW_028253152.1, forward strand.
AGGGGCTAATTACTCTCAAGCCCAGATGTTCCAAGACAGTGACTAGTTTTAGCCCGTTGAGATGAGGACGTTTTCGTGGGTGACCAGTCTGTTGCTGAACTGCCCAAATTGCATTCTTAGCTGACAGGTGCTCATCTTCATCCGAGGTGTAAATTAGGTTGGTGTTAAATTCACCTGTCTCGATTATTTCCCAGATAGTTATTTTGAAGAATAATATTTTGAATAGTGCAGCCTTTTGTTGTACATTTGGGGCGTGCATAGACATTGAATAATATTACTGTTCTTCTAAAGTGTTTATACCTCGTCCTAAACTTGATTACTTGTAAGTCGGGGACCGAGGTGAGTAGTTGCTCTGAGGTGACGTTAAGTACTGTCGACACGTATACTGCATGGCCCCCCCTTTGATCACCCAAATCAATGTGAATTTCTGCCCTCAACATGTGGCGCACATAACCTACCAGTTGCACTGGATTGGTCAGCCAGGTCTCTCGAAGCTCAATCATCTCATATTTTTCCCAGGTCGCCTGATGGACACGTCTTGAAGTCTGTGCTTTGATCCTGAGATGTTCCAGCGGAGAATGTTTCATGAAGCTTCCAGGGGTTTACTTGTCCCTTGTGTTTGGAATCACTCTTGTCTTGGAGCGTTTAGGGCTGACGCTAGCCAATGCCATCCTATCAATAGGCTATCTGTTTTTTATTGAGTGCTTGCTGCAGTTGTGCCACTAACCCTTTGTAGAACTGAGTTCACAAGAGTAGGTCCCGATTAGGTGCTTGATCTTCTGGCCAATATTGGCAGAGGTCATGGGAACACAATTGTATTGGTTTTGAGAGTGTTATGCTCTATGTTTCAAACTGTTTGTTTAAGTTGCTGATTAGGAGTGCCTTCTCCTCTGTTCTCCATGTGGTGAGGGTTTGCGCTGGTTGCCTTTAATTCTCCTTGGATGGGAATTTGATTGATAACAAGTCTGATGATTTGATATGTGTTGTAATGTGCTATTTACTAATGCAGTCTCTCCACTGTGGTTCTCTGCCTGTCTGCTCAGCCTGTGGTGAGGTGGAATGGAATGGAATGGAATGAGGATTTGTATAGCGCGTTGGCTACCCAGGGGCGTCCCAGCGCTGTGAAGAGATTGAGTTGAGCCGGAGAGGCTGGAATAAGTGAAGTTGAATGAAGGTTTAAACCGAAGTTTTGCTGAAAAGCCAGGTTTTAAGAAGTTTGCGAAAGGTGAAAAGGTTGGGTTCTGATCTGATAGGGAGGGGGAGGGAATTCCAAATCCTGGCTAGGTTGTAGGAGAGCGAGCGGCCTCCACACCTGGCCTTCCTAAAGCATGGTACTGAGGCGAGGTGGGAGGTCGCGGATCTGAGGGGACGGGAAGGCTGGTAGGCTTTCACCAGGGGGGATTGATTGAGGGGCCTGTTCCTCAGTAGGAGCGGTGTGCGATGCACATGCTCTTAAATTCGATTCTGGATCTCACCGGGAGCCAGTGGAGGTCCCTCAGTCTGGCTCTGACTGAGGTTCGGCGAGGAATATCCAGAAGAATTCTTGCCGCGCAATTTTGAATAACCTGGAGTTTGTTAAGTGTAGATTGTGGGGCCCCAAGATATAGGGCGTTTCCACAGTCGAGGCGGGAGAGGATTAATCCTTGAACCATAATCCGTCATTTTTTTATTTTTTTATTGAACAAGACAGTAGGAAAACATTGGTACATTTGATTCTTCGACTTTAGATAAAATGTCCATACAGTATACCAGAGACAAACCAAGCATATTCATTACTAATAACGAATACTTCGATAAACCAATCTTAAAGTGCTAGTGCAAAATGGTGTAAGGAAAGCAGTTAATCCAATACGTCAAGATTCCTGTTATATTGTATGCAGACAAAGCAAATTAGCCCAATGAGGGTATCATTACTCTTCTTTAAGGTGCCGGAGCAGAAACATAGATGGTTAAACAATATAACAACCACTAATGAAAAGTTGATAAAAAATAATGAAATTACTATATGATTTATCAAATACAAGTGCACAAAAGTGTAATGAGCTGCAATTTGTAACCGTATAAATGCCATAGCAATATTAAAGTGCAAGTGCAAGAACGTGCAAAATTGACAAAATACAAGGAAGGCTAGATAAAACATTCAAATTTCTATTATAGTTCCTAAAGCCCTACTAGTTTAAAATACAAAAACATCCAATATAATAATGAAATGATTCTAAAGTGACAGTGCAAAAGTATACATCGGTAATACTATAAGGTTCTTAAAATGCTGGTATAATAAAATACAAAACCCACCAATTAAAGCAGCAAAGTTATTATTCAATTATTAAAGTGCTGCTGCTGTAAAGTGCAAAATGACAGGATAAAGTGCAAAAAGTGCAGTAGCAACAAGAATAGAGCAATAGTAAACTATCAATTTCCTTTTATAAATTCCAACTTCTCTAAATATTTCCAATTCCTTTCAAATCTTTTGATGGCACCCACCCTGCCTGCATAAGCTTTCTCAAAATTGCATGTTCTTTTCATTTTATTGACCCATTTTATTTGACATGGGATTACCTCGGATTTCCAATTTTGTAAAATCATAGACCTTGCTACAATAGTAGAAATAAAAATAAATGCTTCTTCACAGTTATTGAACTTATTCCTGTCTTTACAAATGCCAAAAAGGGCCACTTCTGCTTCAGGTAGCAGTGTTTTCCCAATTGCCAGTTCCATGTCAGTGAAAATCCCCTTCCAAAAAGATTCTAGCTTAGGACAGGAGAAAAAAATATGATGCCAGCCACCCTGGCCATTGGTTTTGCATCTAAAGCATTTATTCTCATATTCAGGGAATATTCTATGCAAGGCCTCCGGGGTATAATGTGCCATCCAGCGGGAGAGAAAGGACATTCGTTTATAATTAGCTGCCCGGAGTATTTTATTTCCTAGTTGAGTTATTACTTCCCAGTCTTTATCTGACAAAACGCACTGTGTCGTTTGGCTTACTTTATCTAGATGATTAAGAATTACCTGAGGAGGTCCTGAAGGGAGTAGCCTTTTGTACCAAAATCCTATACCCTTATGTTTTTCCCCGCATAAGGCTGTTAACAAGGCATTAGGTAAAGTATCAGAACCCCCTATCTCTTTTCTTATCGGAGAAACCAGTTGTAAATAGTCAAAAAAACATAAGTCGCCTAGGATATGCTCTATCTACCACTGTTTGCCAGCTAATTATCTTATGTTGAGAAAATAAGTGTCTTATTTCACAAAATCCGGCTGATTCCCATTGTAGCAGATGATTCTGAGATATCTTAAGTCCCATTTTACCACATTCTAGTAATTTCAAATAACTAGACCCATCTGAGCCACATTTTTTATATAGAAGCTACAATCTTGAGGAGTACACTAGTAGTGTCTTATATCTCGTTTTTTTAGGCAACTTTGCAGTTTTTAAAAAGAAAAAAAATTGAGAGCCTGCTTCCTCTAGCATTTTATCTAAAAAGAAATTGTCTCTTGACTGCCTGGTCCTTAATAGTCCTGCCACAATATCGAAAAGGGCTGCTTCATAGTATGTTTTAAAATGGGGGAGAGCCAGCCCACCTTCATTTAAAGAAAGTTGTACCACCGAGAGCTTAACTCTTGAGGCCTTTTTATTCCAAATAAATCTTCTCATTATAGATTCAAGTTCGTTAAAAAAGGCCATATTAACTTTTATTGGAATCTTACTAAAAAGAAATAAAACCAAAGGGAGTATATTCATCTTTATCAATGCAACTCTACCAATCAAAGTCAGGGGCAATGCATCCCATTGTTCCAGCATGTTCTTTATTTTGTTTTTCATCTTAATATAATTCAACCTAAAAAGATCTTGATAGTCTCTAGTCACATAAATTCCGAAATATCTTATTGGATCCCGTTTTTCTGCTTGAGACTGAAGATGAGGTGGAAGAAAATCTAAATTAGAATTAAAAATAAAAACTTCAGTTTTTTTCTCGTTGATCTTATAACCCCCAATCTTCTCGTATTCCTTAAGCTCTTTCATGAGATGTAGAATATTTTCTTTTTCAGAAGCTAAATACAGAACAATATCATCGGCAAACAATTTTAACTTTGACATTCGGCCAATAGGGGGTATTATTGCATCATTGTTCCTTATTTTTATAACCAACAATTCAATGAAAAAGGTAAAAAGCAGGGGAGATAGAGGGCAGCCTTGCCTAGTTCCTCGATTTATTTTAATCTTCCCTGCTTGCCTGGTGTTGACTATAACCTGAGCTAATGCCCCTTCAAAAATGTTCTGTAGAGAGAGGGGGAGGAGCTTCGCGGGCAACCAAGATGGCCGCGTGAGCTCGGAGCTCCGAAGACCTCCCGATCCTCCGCAACAATCCTGCCACCCATCCTGTCCCACTGTAGTGGGTATCAATTGCTGAGCCGGAGCTGATGCGGCGCCCGTTCCCGGATCGCAAATCCGACTTTCCTGGACCGAGTTAGCTCGTCGCGAAGTTGATGGCCCCGCCTGCGTCACTGGCAGACGTCGTTGGATACGAGTGGTGGCCTTTCACGGGACGTCCTGCCCAGGTCCCTTGACCCGACTGGTTCAACTGGATTATACGCTCGAGGCTGTGCTCTCCCTTTGGTGGCCTTGGGGATCTCATTGTGCCGACTGAAGGTGCGCTTCGCGCCCTCTTCACCCCTCTGGACTATTCTGTCCTGGTGTGTCAATATGGCGGGCAAGGGGGACTCGGACAAAGGCAAGCCTCCAAGAGTCAGTAGGAAGCCGACTCAGTCCCAATCCACCATTCCGGAGCGATTTTCCCACTCGAAGGGATCGCCGGGACTGACGGGTCGATCTAAGGACTCGTTGAGGGACGTATCCCCTGAAGATCCTGAATTCACGCTCCGGGATGTGATGGGGGCTATCGCTGGGGTGAAGACTGAGATGCATACTCTTCACAAGGCGCTGTCAGGCAAGGTGGATACCCTGAAGATTGAACTAAATCTTATCAGAGCTGATCTTCGTAAGACGAATGATAGGGTGAAGTCACTGGACCTGAAAACATCGAGCTTAATCAACGATATGTCTGATGTACAGACTGAGGTCCGTGACCTGAAAATGGCGAATGGGATGCTGGCACGCCGGCTGGATGAGTTCGAGGGCCGTGCGCGGCGACAGAATGTTCGCATTACCGGAGTACCGGAGAAAGCAGAGGAGGAATCAGCTGAACTCTTTGTTGAGGAACTAGTGGTCAAGAATCTGGCACTGGGAGGTCTGAGCAAGTTTTTCTCGGTTGAAAGGGCCCACAGAATCCCGGGCGGCCCGCCGAAGACGGGCGCTTCCCCTCGCCCCATCATTGCGAGACTATTTAACTATAGGGACCGGGACGCCATTTTACAGGCATCGAGGACCGCTGGCCCATTGCGCTTTCAGAACTCGGACGTCAATTTTTTCCCTGACTTTACTCAAGCTGTTCAGAAGCGTCGCCAGAGCTTCACTGGGGTGAAGAGACGACTTAGAGAGTTGGGGATGCGCTACTCCATGCTCTATCCTGCAAAACTTCGGATTGAACATGGTCACCGAACTCTGTTTTTTGACCTTCCAGACGCGGCAGGGGACTGGCTGGATACCTTGTCTCAACAACGGACCGAGCCGGCGGACCAGACGGAGGAGGCCACTGGAGGACCAGGTTCCCAGGAATGAACGAACGGACTTTGACTTTTTCTGGGGGGGTTGCTGCGATTGGCACCGACTCTAGAAATTGCCGCTCTTGCTTCTGTTATCTCTGTTAGTTATATGGAGGATGACGGGGGGGATAGGATGTCTCCTTTCTCCTCTAAGGGGCTTCTTGTAGGTTAGTTTAAGGGGCGACAGGCACACTGCTAGTTGGGGTGGCTATTAGTCTAATGCAGGGGTGCAGGGTGGGGGGTAGTTGGGGTGCGTTTTTACTGTTTTTTCTATCCCTTTTTTTCTTGTCCTGGCTGGGGTCTTACTGTTCTGATGTTTTTGCTATGCGGGCGCTGTTCCGGGGGGGGTTGATGGGGTGGAGCGTCCTCGATGATGGGGGGTAAATCATTGAATTTGTTGAGTTGGAACGTTAACGGGTTGGGGGATCGTATTAAACGGGGTGTCGTTTTGCAAATGCTTAAACGTTGTTCTCCAGATGTTGTTTTCTTGCAGGAAACCCACCTTGTAGGAAATACTTGTAAAGCATTGAACAGGAGGGGGTTTAAAATGGTGGCTCATTCGGGGTTCTCTACGGGTTCCCGGGGGGTGGGTATCATGGTGCGCATGTCCCTTCCCCTGGAGGTGGAGTCTACCCTTGTTGACGAGAGGGGCCGATATGTGGCGGTGGTGTGCAAATGGGAGGGGCGCACCTTGGTTTTGGTTTCGGTGTACATCCCTCCGGGGCTACAAACGACTACTTTCCATGATCTGGGTAGCGCCATTCTGAATCTCCCTGACGGTCTGCTGATCCTGGGGGGCGATTTTAACTCAGTGGTTTCGGGGGACCTAGACCGCTTCCCATCCAGAGACCTACGTACTTCATAGTCTTGGCTCCCGGACTTCATTGACTCCATGGGGTTGATTGACTGCTGGCGACTTCTGCACCCCGCCCAGAGACAGTACACCTTCCACTTTGGTGCCCACGGTAGCCTTTCCCGCATTGACTATGTCCTAACCCCTGCGGCCCAGGCACAGTCGATCTCCAACGCTCGCCTAATGGCCAGGGGCATCTCTGACCACTCCCCGGTTTGGGTGTCATTTGATTTTCACATTGTGGCGGCGTCGAGGGTTGCCCCTATCAACCCCTGGTATTTCCGTAATCCTAAGACCCGGGACCTCCTAGCGAAATCTATAGAGAGGTACTTCGCCGAGAACTCCGGCTCGGTCGACTCGGCCGTCTCCCTTTGGGAGGCCTTTAAAACTGTGCTCCGAGGCGAGGCCTTCTCCTTGATTGCCGAGGCGCGTAGGTGGCGGGATGAGGACTTGGTGCGGCTGGAGTCTGATATTCTCGACTTAAATTCCCAGCTGGACTTGGGGCCGACTCCGGATTTGCTCCATGCTCTTTCCCTGAAACAATCGGAACTTAGGGCCGCTGCCACTGATGCGGCTCAGGCGATGAACAGGGAACAGCAAGGCAGGATATATGACTCTGGTGATAAGGCGGGTAAACTCCTGGCGTGGCTGGATAAGAGAGAACTTGCCTCCCGAGTGGTTCCGGAGATCTTGGGCGAGGACAGCCTGGTCGTGACAGACCCGGCCGCTATTGCTGGGTCGTTCGCGGAATACTTCGAGGCGGTTTATACGTCAGCAAATGTCCTGCCTGAATCTGCTTCGGCCTCCTTCTTGGAGGACATCGAGCTTCCTTGTCTGTCAGAGGTTGAGCGGGACGATATTGACCGGGATATTACGGTCGATGAAGTGGCGCTGGCGATTCGATCGTTGCGCTCCGGTAAGGCGCCGGGGCCCAACGGCATTCCTGTGGAACTGTACAAGCTTAAGGCCGATACCGTGGCTGCGCCCCTGATGGATATGTTCCTTGAAGCCCGCGAGGCTGGTGAGCTCCCGCTTGACCAACGACTGGCCACCATAGTGGTCATACACAAGGAGGGGAAGCCTCGTGATCTATGCCGTTCCTATCGGCCCATTTCTCTGCTGAACGCCGAGCCCAAAATTTTGGCGAAATTGCTCGCTACTCGTCTGGTGGGGGTGACATCGATCCTGGTCCACCCGGACCAGTCCGGATTCATACCGCACCGCAACACGGCCCTCAATCTTCGCAGGCTCCACGCAGTCATGGCGCGGGCGCAGTTGCTTGCTGAACCGACGGTCCTTGCTTCGCTCGACGCTACCATGGCGTTCGACTTCCTGGAGTGGAACTACCTGTGGGCCGTGCTTGCCAAATTTGGGTTTGGGCCCGAATACATCGGCTGGGTCTGGCTTCTTTATTCTGCTCCGCTAGCTAATGTGACTGTGAATGGTCGAATATCTGCCTCCTTCACATTACGCAGGGGCACCAGACAGGGGTGCCCGCTGTCACCGCTCCTATTCGGGCTGGCGCTTGAACCGTTGGCAGCGTGGATCCGGGTCCATCCTGATGTTGCAGGGATCACGTGGTCTCCGGGTTTTGAGGACCGAATATCGCTATATGCCGATGACATCCTCTTGTATCTCACCTCCCCGTGCCGCTCCCTTATTGTGGTGTTTGACTTGCTGGGCACTTTTGGTAGCTATTCGGGCCTGGTCATCAATTGGTCCAAATCCTCTCTCTACACGCTGTGTGGTGATACTCCGCGCCTTCCTCGGGCTGTACAATACAAGTCGCCCAACAGGGCTTCAAGTACCTGGGTATCTATATATCAAGGGATTCCCGGGCACGTTACACACACAATCTGCTAGCTCCTTTGGCGAGACTGCGTCGAGATGTAGAGGGATGGAAGAAGTTACCGATATCTTTACTGGGGCGAGCGGCATTGTTTAAAATGATGTCTCTGCCGCGGTTCCTCTACGCGCTACAGAATACCCAAGATCCGGTGCCCGCTAAGTATTTTGGTGAGATCGAGAACTTGCAGCGCACCCTGCTGTGGGACGGCAGGCCACGGATATCTCTGACGAAACTAACCATACCATGGTACGATGGCGGCATCGCCTTACCCGACATGCGTCGTTACTACTGGGCGTCCCAGCTGGCGGCGGTCAATCATGGCCTTTATGGCCCGGCAGTTAATCCTGGGTATGCCATGGACCGGTGGCTTATGAATGATGGGAACTACTACAGGGCGTTGTATTCTAGGTCTCTGGATCGGAAGCTAACTGGACCCACCACAACAGCGGTGCGACTGTGGAGGGCGGTAACCAAAACTTTGGGTTGGCAGGGTAAACTTACCATGGCCCCTCCGCTGTATGACTCCGACATGCTGGGGAAATTGTGGCACACCAAGGGGTTCGATAGGTGGGATGTCATTGGAATCTCGAAGGTAGGGGATGTCATGGCCAGAGGGGTGGTGAAGTCCTTTGAGACACTACAGGCTGAGTTCCAATTGGGCACGCCGGAATACTTCCGTTATGCACAACTCCGACACGCTCTCTTGTCCTGTATCACAGAGGGAGAGGCAGTACCTGATTCGTCCCCATTGGAGGATAGAGTGCTGGATGGTCATATGCCGGATAGTGCCATCTCCCTGACCTATAAGAAACTTATTAACGTACGGACTGACTTGCTGATGAAACTGAGGGATCTTTGGGTGAATGATGGGATCGAGGTGGATGATGAGGAGTGGCAGTCAGCGGTTTCTTCCCCTAGGGAGGTGGCCATCTCGGCAAGGCTGCGACTTGTTCAATTGAAGGTTCTCCACAGGGTCTATGTTACGGGTTCCAGGCTCATACACATGGGGCTTTCGCAGGACGGACTGTGCCGGAGAGGATGTGGCGTGCTTGCGACCTTTATGCACATTATTTGGGAATGCCCTGGGGTGGCTCGGTATTGGAAGCGGGTGCATGAGGTGATGAGAGATGTGACTGGTGTGACCCTGCCTGCGGAGGCCCGGCGCTGCCTTGTCAACATCTGGGGCCCGAATGATTACAATGTTGCCCAGACCCGCTGGGTCACCCTGGGCAATTTGATAGCCAAAAGAGACATTGCCCAGAAATGGGGTGCAACCGCTCCCCCCAAGATCGGCCTGTGGAAAACCAACATGGATTGGTGTATGCTCCGCGAGAAAACTGTATATGTGACCCGGGGCAAGCCCAGGATGTGGGGGTCGGTGTGGGGAGCGTGGAACTCATATAGAGGAGATATCTGTGCACCCCCCGAGGCGACGACGCCCGAGGCCCGCCTGTCTCCGTAGCGCCCCCTTCCCGTGGTTCCAAACTTGTTATCCTGATCTTTCACTCCCCATCTGTTCTGTTGTCACACATCAGGTTGTTTGAATGGTAGGGTGTGCAAACCCCGACCCCTTCCCGCGATATGTGCCCAGAATACGGTGCCTGTCCTCAGCCTAGTTTCTTCTTTTTTGCCTTTTCTTTTCTCACCTCTCTTCCTTCTCTTTCCTTTCTTTCGTATTTGGTTTATTTATTGTTCCTTGATATTCACTTGAAAATTAAACCTGATTATTCCTGAGTATTGTTCTGTACATGATTCCGAGTACCGATATAATGCTGCCTGGCCTCCGGGATGTATGGCTGAATAGCGGTGTACTTTTTTCGGTAAATAAAGGTTTTCCAAAAAAAAAAATGTTCTGTAGCATACTAATAATCGGGGCCGGGAATCCAAAACCACCCAAAGTAAAAAATATCGCTGACCAGTTAACTAAATCAAATGCTTTTTCTGCATCAATCATTAAGATACATGCAGAAGTTGAATTAATATTAAAAAAATCTAAGGCCTGTATCAAATATTCTGTGTTCGCTGCCATAGATCTACCAGCTATAAACCCCTTCTGATCTTGATGGATTACTTCCTGTGCTGCAGACGCAAATCTTAGGGCCCAGATTTTCATAAAAACCTTATAGTCCGAATTCAGTAGACTAATTGGTCTATAAGAATTTACCTCCTCTGGATTCTTGTCTTTCTTTACAAAGCTGATAATGGTAGATTCTTTAAACTCAGAGGGAACCTTGCCGCCTATTCTGATATAGTTAAATACATTTTTCAAGGGATCCACCAGTTCCTTTAAAAATACCTTATAAAATTCAATTGGGAACCCGTCCATGCCTGATACTTTTGCTCCCGCTGTTGCTTTTATACTATTTTGAATTTCCAGTATGCTTATTTCACTGCTTAATTGATTCCTCCTGAAATCGGAGATTTTGGGAATATCTAAGTTTTCAAAATATTCCTTGATCAGTGTTCCCTCCACCTGAATATCTGTGGAGTAAATTCTCTCGTAATGATCAAGGAACACTTTCGCTATTCCCTCGCTCCGAGTCTCTATTCCACCCAGAGGATCTAAAATTTTTACAACGATGGAAGATTCTTGTCTTTTTCTAATTGAATTAGCCAGGAGCTTTCCCATCAATTGACTCTCCTCATAGAGTCTTTGCTGAAAGGCCTTCGAGCTATTTATCTCTTCGAGGGTGAAGAAATCCCTAAGCAATGCTTTTGCTTCTTCCCATTTATTAGGCAATCGGTTAAGCTTTAGCGCATATTCTTTCTCAGCGGCACTCTGAAGGGCAGCGATTTGTTCCTTACGAACATTTGCCTTATTACTGGAAAATGCTATCATTTGCCCCCGGGCTGCTGCTTTAAATGCTCCCCATATAGAAAAAGGCTCAGCTGAATCTTTATTTACTAAAAAGAATTCTTTCATCCATTCTTTAAAATCCTCCACCCACTCCATATTCTGTAAAAGGGTACGATCCATCTGCCACCTGGGGCGCTCCTTTTTTGTACCTTCTACCATCAGTTCAACTTCAATCCTCCCATGGTCTGAAAAAGGGTTGCAACCTATCCATGCATTAACAATTTGAAGTGACCTAGAAGTTAAAAAGAAATCTATTCTAGAGGCAGTATGAAATCTATTAGAATAGCAAGTGTAGGACTCTGTATTGGGATTTAGGGAGCGCCAGGAATCCCGCAGTTGGTATTCTGTCGTAAGAGCTTACAGCACCCCTTTTGTCTTTGGTTTTAGTTGCTTCTTATTCTTGTTAGAAGTGTCGCTTTTTAAATCTTGGATATAATTAAAATCGCCTCCTATTACGATTTGTCCTGGAGTGCCCCTCAAGATTTCACTAATTTCCGTCAGGGCAGAAATATCATCAAATATTGGGCCATAGTAATTTACAAAATTTAATACTTTCCCCAACAGTTTTACTGCCACCCAGAGCCATCTGCCTTTAGAGTCACTTCGCACCTGCATAACTTCCCAAGGAAGATTCCCTGCGAGATAGATAGCAACTCCCTCTGGGCGATCCCAGCTGAGGAAAAAAAACCATACCAGAAGTATCTAGGCAAAAACAACTTTGGAGAGTTAGTCTTCAGGTGTGTTTCCTGTAAGAAGACCACCTGGGGATTTAGGGCTATTGTCCATTTCAAAAGCGAGCCGTATTTCTGTTTATTAAGTAACCCATTCGCATTAATGGACAGGATTTTACATGAATCAAATCTCATCACTACGTCTATGAATATTTATACATGATCTGTACCAACCAAAATTGAAAGTCAAAATAACAACCCTACTGTACTTGTATTTTTTTGCTGCTTTCCCCTTCCCCCCACCCTAACCACCCCCAGGGATGCGGGAGCCCCCTCCCAGTCCACGCTGCCCCATCCCTCCCTCCGCTTCTTCTTCGGGTGTCTTCTTCTTACACCCTGGTGTGACTCAGTAACCCAGTGCGCCCACCTCTGTTATTCCTTCGTTTTTTTTGGGGGTTTTTTTGTTGTTGTTTTTTTCCCTTCCTTTAGCTAATGAGGAGAAAGAAATATCAAACCTATTATAGCAACTTCAAGTTATACATCAAAATTCCTTCTATTTTTTCATTTCCCCTTCTTTTCTCCTCCGCCTTCAGAGCTAAGCCCTTGCAGATATCTCGTTAAGAAGAGTTTGAGCCTCCTCTAAATCAGTAAAAAGGAAACATTTTCCTTTGACCAGAACCTTTAACTTTGATTGTTGTGCAATTGAAGCCTGGGCGCCATTAGCTTTAAATAGCTGCAATAGTTTTACAAATTATTTTCTTCTTCTGGCCGCTGCCATGTCCATAAATATTCTACATTTTGCTGTCTCAGAAACATTGAACTGGAGTTGTTGATATGCCCTTGAGAGGATTCGCTCTTTTATCCTAAAGTCAGCGAAATTCAGTAAGATGGTTCTTGGAAATGGAAAGTTCGCGAAACGCTGTGCTGGTACTCTTGTGATCGTCAAGTCCCCTTCGAACTCTGGAAGAACTACCTTTTGAATAAAGGAGTTAGCTCATTGTACTGTGTCAGAGCCTTCTGTCCCTTACGGGACCCCCACTATTCTCAGATTCGACCTGCGAGAGTGGTTTTCCAACTCCTCGAGTTTGTTTTCCATAGTGATCCGCTTCTTAGTGGCCTCTCTAGTTGCTCATGATACCAGTCCCATTTGATCTTCCAGAGCCGAGATCCTGGATTCCGCTTCCACTACTCTATTAGGGAGTGATATTGTTAACTCCTCGAGCTTGTCCATTCTAGCATGTAGGGCAGCTATCTCCACTTGCTGATTGTTTTTAATTTCGCGGATCTCATCGAGAATTAAATTGAGCATTTCGCGAATATCTAGCTGATATCTCTCTTCAGATCTATTTTCAGAACCAGATAGGCTAGTGTTGAATCCTGCTGTTCCTGCCGTTCCTTCAGGACCGGGAGTTATATCTTGGATGAATTCACCCTCATTTACTGTCACATCTACTAAGGGAAGCGTAATTTGAGGTAAAGATTCCGTCATTCCGAGATCCGTAGCAGATGTACTCAGTGACGATGTCACCGAGGTAGTGGAGACTTGAGGAGGGGGAAGTGTTTTTGGAGTTGGTTTTTTTGCAAAAAGTGGAAATTCTTTTACCTCCTTCCCTCCAGCACCACATCCCCCAGCACCGCTCATCTCTTCTCTTCTGCCTGGGGTACTCCCAGGGCAGGAACCAATGCAGTTTTAGCGGTCTGCAGTTGAACATCCACCTCAGACTGGGGCAGAGAGTCTGTGATATTAATGCCATCTATATTACCCCCCTCTACTACTGCCTTACGCTGAACATCTTGCAGAGGAACAGAGGGGGGGAGCAATTCATCCTCTGATGAGTCAGGTGTGGAATCTTCCAATGCAGAGTTCTCAACCCTATTACCATCTTTATTTCTGTCTTTGGCAGCCTTACGCTCAGCCTTCCTAACTAAGGCAAGGTGTGTTTTAGCTTTCTGTCGTGCAGCTGCTTCCACTCTGCTGAGCTTAACTGTGTCATCACCCTCGTTCTGTGGTTTACCCATTTAAATTTTCAGAAGGGTTACTGGCGGCAAAGGCAACTTAAATAGACAGCCGCCTGCTAAGTATCCACACTAACGACTTTCAGAACCTCCCGGCATTACACGCCGTCCTTTCCCCTTTTAGACCAGCCTGTTTCAACTATCTTGCTGCCTTCCTGGCCAACCAGGTGGAGAGACTCGCAGACTTGCAAACTCGCAGACCCCCCCTGTTGGCGGCACTCCAGCAAGAGAGACCGCTAGCGTGCTGAACCTACCTTAAAGAATGGTCCGTATCAGCAGTTCTTTTTGCAGGCAAATCCGGAATTAGAAAGAGGTAGAGCTCAGAGCATTATTCCCAAAAAAAACCCCGAATTTTTTCAGGTCTTCATGTGGTTGCGCACGGAGATATGCGAACCACACGGAGTTACACGTAGCAGCAGCCTTCTAGCGTTTCGCCTTCACGGAAAGGTACGGTTGGGCAGGGAAAAAACAGAATGAGGCGGGATAGAAAGAAAACATCCGCACCCTGGTTCGATCGAGACCTCAAAAATAAACAAGGGGAGCTTAGAAGAACTGAACGAAGCTGGCGGAAAAACTACTCCAGCTCAGAACGTAGCAAATACAAAAGGATAAAAAATGCCTATCATGCACTAATTAAACAAGCTAAAAAAAAGGTACTGCTCGTCGGCAATAGAAACAGCTAACAGCAAACAAAAGGAGATATTTAAAATTGTTAACGGTTTCAATAAGCCTAAATGTCTAGCGCAGGATATCCCGCCCTCGCAGATACTCTGTGACAAGATCGGCCCGTAATCTGGGGGTGTACTTCGACTCTGACCTGTCTTTTAGACAACAAGCGGCTAGAGTGGCAGGCATGTGCTTTGGGGTAATTAAGGGACTGAGAAAGTTCTTTGACTTTTTGCCCCTCGAAGCAAGGAAAACAGTTACGGTTGCACTTGTAACATCGCACATCGATTACTGTAACAGCCTCTACGCTGGTACAAATAAAGCTGTCACACACAAACTTTAGATGGTGCAACATGCAGCAGCGAGGTTGGTTCTAAAATGGCCGAAAAGATCATCTGCAACCAAAGCCCTCAATGCGTTACATTGGCTGCCCATTACAAAAAGAGTCTTGTTTAAAGTACTGCTAATTACTTTTAGAGCTGTTCATAACCTAGGCCCGTTATATCTAAGGAAAAAATTCAGCAGATACTGTCCAACTAGAGCACTGCGTTCCTCAACTGCCAACCTGCTTACCGTCCCGAGTTTCAGACTTAAAACCCGAGGGGGCAAATCCCTGGCGGTACTGGGAGCAAAAGCATGGAACACTCTCCCCCCCCAGCTGAGATTATTGGACAAAGAAACAGACTTCCGCAAACACCTAAAAACCTGGATCTTTAATCTCCAAGACACAACTGCCAGAAGCCTAGTGTAATCCGGGTCTCGGTCAAGTAAGCATAGAGACTACCTAACATCTGGTGGTCCTCTTTTGGGCACCTAGATGCTCCTTGGAGTGATTGCCGCGCGATACAAATTGGCATTTACATTTACATTTACATTTATGGAGCAGTCTTCTAGCGTTTCACCATCACGGAGCAGCAGCCTTCATGTGATAGCGGTTGCTATTCTTCCATTCAGCACATGAAGAAATGCGAACCACACAGAGTTACACGGAGCAGCAGGCTGCTGGCGTTTCGCCTTCACGGACCAGTCTGCTAGCGCTTCAGCATCAAGGAGCAGCAGCCTTCATGTGATCGCGGTTGTTGATCCCGAAATCGCCGTGCTATCCTTCCATTCAGCACACGAAAGAAATGTGAACCACACGGAGTTACACGGAGCAGCAGCCTGCTAGCGTTTCACCTTCACCTTCACAGAGCAGCAGCCTGCTAGCGTTTCACAATCCCAGAGGCGGGGCCATGGGTCGCGAGTCACGGGAGACTACGCAGAGGCGTGGAACTCTGCAGCCTCCATGATCCATAATCCGTCTTGAATGGAACGGAAGGAGAGGGAGAATTTTACGAAGTAATCTCATCAGCCCGAAACAAGTGGCAGCGAGCTTGGTAGCTTGATGGTTGATGGTCACTTGGAATGTTGAGGTTGGTTTGTATGTTGGTTTGTATGTAGCAGAGAATCAGTTGGTGTGATGGGCTGAGCAGAGAGGACCTTGCTCCTGGTGGGGCATTACCAGAGATTACCAGATATTACTATAGATCTTCTTGTAACTGAAAGGCTGTAGATTACTACAAGAATAAATCTACGTATACCATCTACAAGACATGTCTGAGCTTCCATACTTCGTTTTAACACTTGCGACAATTTAAAAGAACCCATGAGAGCTACCTTGAATGGATTTGACTTTTGAAACTGAAGTAGATGAAGAAGCGCTTTTAAAACGGATTTAAAGAACTGGTACTAAAGACTTAAAGACTTCAAGTAAGTGTTTTGCAACTCGTGGAATGGATGAAACTTGGCATCCATTAGCCCCACCAGTGACCCTGTCAACGGTCGCCCTCAACGAAAAGTGTCAGTTTCTTCCCAATTTAAGTCTATTTATTTACAGATTTGGGACAATTTTGGAATGAATTTTGAAGTCTTGATTGTGCTGTGACGTGTGCCTAAGGAAAACTACATTTCTACTTAGCTATTTTCAAGTGAATACTTGAACATCCCAGTGGAAGGTACTGATGTGTGCTGGGTATTGACATCAGTGTGGAAAGCAGCAATGCGCCCTGGGTATTATCAACAGTGAGGGATGGTGCGATGTGTGCATGGGAAACTTGCATCCCTGTAAGGATTTGGCAGTTTTGGAAACTTATTTTTGGATATATATAGACTGCAGCCGCGTTGTACTTGACCTACGGAGAGGTGCTGCACCTTTGTTCAAGTAACACTCATTTGAACTGGACTGCGAATTTGGGGAATGTATTCAAATGCTTCTACAATACTCGTGTCCTCGCATGATGTTCTCCCTCATTATTTGACTAGACTTTAGACTTTCGACTGTGAGTGGAAAAAAGAATTTTCACATCTGAATTTCTGTTATCTTTGATTAAGCATTCTGGAAGTGTGTGCAGCGGCGATTTATGAACGTTACTGTTTACCTTTGAATTTGTTGGAGTTTGAGCGAACTGCACCGCGTGTTCTCCTCTCGTGAACAGCACTGCTGACGTCATCCACAATACTTTTTGAAGAGCCTCAACGAGCCTTGACGTTACACGCAAGCAACGTATGACGTGTGATCTTCTTTCACGTTGTTTTGCGGCCATTTTTTTTTATTCACGTTTCCATGGTAACGTCTTTGAAGCTGAAATCTTTCTTAGGCAACTACGGAAACAGCGTGTATTTCAGCGTTTACAAAGGGATTGTTGTTTCCATAAGATAGAAGGAGATTTACTCTACAAGTCATTTTGGATTTTACAGTTTCTACACTTAAGGATTTTGATTACCGGTGGGGACACTACAGCAAAAAGGTTACTTCTGCGCTATTATGCCATGTACTCGGGAGCATAGATCGAGCTCCGGTTTTCATTACAAAAATGACTAGGGTTTTTGATGACCTCGTGTGAGACAGATCGAGAGTCAGACAGAGTGTTCCATCCTGTTTCTAAGACCACGGTGACTACGTTTTTTGTGTTAGCTTTTTATTTTCTTGTTGTTTGTTCAAATACTTTGTGTTCACCTCATAATCTGTATGTAAGGGGGGAGTGTGGGTTGTGTGTGTCTTGCGCACATTGTGTGAAACTGGTATGTACAACTGAGTAACTACCCTTTGTATTGGTTTTCTTTTAATGTTGGATATGCTTGACTTGTAATCTTTTGGGTTTTTGGTTTGCTTTGTGTCATGTATGCATGCTGTGTCTGACAACTACACTTGTGGGGTTAAGGGTTACCCTAGGTTTTTGATTTGCTTTGTCGTATGTTTATGCGCTATATTGACTGTGTGTGACGGGTGCACGCGTGTTGGGTTACCTCTAGTGTAGTGTAACTTCTCACATCAGTTTTGTTTATACCCTTTGTTTTTGGATATTCTGAGTTTATTTATACTCATTGTATGATTCGGTGTGTTTTGGGTTAAAAGGATACCCTAGTTTTGTTTTGGGTTAAGGGACTGTGTGTGACGGGTACTCACGTGGGGGGTTACTTCTGGTGTGTGTAACTTCTCCTATCAATTTTGCTATTGTATTTTTACACTTGGTTTTTGAGATTTGTGCAGCACTTTAAGAAATTGGTGCGGTTTTGGTTTCTTGCTATTGTTTTGATCATTTTCAAGGAGAAGGTTGTAAGGATGTATAACTATGTTTTGGTGGTGCGTCCTCTTCTTCTCCCTGTCAAAAGTGTGTTTACCATCTTGTTGCACTTTTGTGTTTATGATCGTTATTAAGGGAGAAGGATGTGTAATATATTGTTTTAATGCATTCTTCTTTTTCTGACTTGTGTGGGGGAAGGATGTGTTATATATTGTTTTAATACATTCTTCTTTTCCTGACTTCTTTATATTCTGGATTTTATCTGCTTCTATTCCTGACTTGTATTTTCTCTTCCCAGTCTTGTGCTTTTGTATTTTCTTTCTAGACTCGTGTTTTCTATTTTGTGATTTTATCTTCTTCTTTTTCTTTTCAACGTTTTGATTATTAAAAGGGCAGATGTGTTGTAATGTGCTATTTACTAATGCAGTCTCTCCACTGTGGTTCTCTGCCTGTCTGCTCAGCCTGTGGTGAGGTCACTTGGAATGTTGAGGTTGGTTTGTATGTAGCAGAGAATCAGTTGGTGTGATGGGCTGAGCAGAGAGGACCTTGCTCCTGGTGGGGCATTACCAGAGATTACCAGATATTACTATAGATCTTCTTGTAACTGAAAGGCTGTACATTACTACAAGAATAAATCTACTTATACCATCTACAAGACATGTCTGAGCTTCCATACTTCATTTTAACAACATGCTTCAATGCAGACAGTTCAGTGAACAGCCTCATTATATTTTCTCTGTTCAGGAGATCCTGCTGGCCTTGTGAGATGTACTGAGTTGTTAGAATGACTTGCTGGTTTAAACTCTCCATTTTCTGGGAAAGCGTAATTGAGGTTGAAGAATGTAATGACATTTCCAAGTAGTTGGTTTTTAGGTGTATTGTATTGTTTGCACCCTCTATTCTTTGCTTGTAGATTTTTACTACAATCTCGTCACTTAAAAAGGGTTCTTTGGGTTGTGATCTCAAAGAGACAGCATCACATGAGTTACCCTCAGGTCTGTTACTAATTAATGTGATAGTACGACCAGCAGGCTTGTGGCATTGGATGTGTTTGTTCTTATTGACATTTTGTTTATTTGTTGTTAGGGGCGTAGCAAAGGTGTGTGGGGGGATGGTGATACGCCCCAGGTGGCATGAGTTTTGGGGGTGTCATTTTCCCCCCTGTTCTTACCTGCAGCTGTCGCAGAAAATGCAGGGATCGCCAGCAACCTCCCCCCCCCCCCACGTGCGCCTGTTGCAGGGGATCACCAGCACCCCCTACTCTGACCTTCAGGCGTCAAGGGGTGGCAAACACAGGGGCCGTCACGGGTAGCCAAAGGTCTAGCTACTCGACTGTTTGTTGTTGGAGATGCATGTTCAATTGCCATGTTTAACTCGTGCCTGATTTCCTTTTAGTTACAAGGGACGCGATCCTGTCTGGCTCTGGAATCTGTGGGTCTTATTTATGAGGCATTGCAACAATTATTGCGCTGCTGATGCATCACTTTTTGTGATGCAACGGCAGTGTAAAGCATGCCCCCTGTTGCGTTCTATTTACAAAGTGAAGCATCTAAGCAGATGCGTCACTTTGTAAACCCCTGCGCTACATTATACCTGCGTCAGGTATAATGTATGCGGAGGGGTGTTCCCACACAAGGAAGCCTCGTAGAGGTGACACAGTGAAATCTATGAGATTTCACAGTGTCTCTTCGAGGACGCCATTGCGCCAATATCTTACGCCTGCCTCACAGCAGGCATAAGACTGATGCAGGCCCTTTCACATGGGGCTTGCCCCATGTCAAAGGATACATTGCTGGGGTTGGTTCACTTTTGAGACACACTCCAGCAATGCGTCATTTTTGCACCTACAGATACGTCAGAAATACTGACGTATCTGTAACTCCTTGCGACATGATGCGTCATATGACGTATCCAGCATGTCGCAAGTAGGGCGCAATGAAAAGTGACGCATCGCTGTTTTCACAAAGCGATGCATCACTTTTGATAAATGAGGTCCCCAGTGTTTTGCCAGGGGTACATACTCATCTTCCCGCCCTGCAGGCTCTGATCAGAGTCAGAGTTCATTCAAAAGTTTTCATGTGCCTTCTGCAGGATGTTAGTCCTTCCAGCTTATGGTTGCTATGAGTCTAGTGAATCATAGTATATCTGCTTTTCCTTGAGTTCCTTGAACTCGTTATCCCTGGTCGAAATCATTGAGGTGTTTGCTGTTGCTAGGTCTTGATGTTCCTGCTTGTCTTCAAAGATGGGATATAATGTGTTGTTGAGCTCATCATCTTTCACTATGCACTGAGGGATCTTTCTAGTCTTCCTATCACATTTCCCCTGTCTCTTGGTTTGTACTAAAGTCATGGGTTCTTTGTCTTCAGTAGCCTTTTCCAATGATGAATTGAGGAGTTGGGTTGCCTGTTCAGTTGACATCAGATCCACAGATATTTTAGATGGGGTACTACATGCCATGCTTTGCTCTGGCACCTGTTGTTTTTCTTTTGTTTGAGCTTGGGGTCAGTTGCTCCGCTCTGGGGTGGACCTGTTAAAGGTTTTTTCAGCCTCGTGTTTTTTTCTCTCATTTAAAATGCTAGTTAGGATGGCTGGTATAATACTTAGCTCAGCAATAATTGGCCCACGGCCACAGACTTCTTGAACTGTCGGGGTTACTTTCTTGTAAGCTGGTTATCAGATCTGTCAATTTTTCCAGTTTGATGTTGATACCAGAGATGTGAAAAGCTATATTGTTCATGCGGTCAATCTGAAGATCCAGTTTGTTTGATTGCATGTTGAGTGCAGAGATTGAAGTTTGTAGGATGTCTAGGATTGAGGAGTGTAAGTTTGAAATGTTCCCCACCTTTAGGAGATCATGATCTCATTGCTCTAAATGCCCATACATGCATCTTTCCTTTTCCTGTTTGCCTTTGTTACTGTGGCTTGGAGGGTATTTAGGTCTATACCATTGACTGTGCCTATGTTGAAGTTACTAATTCTTGTCTTGGCGACTTATGATCATTGCTTGGATCTGCTGGGACTGATAAAACCAAGTAACTCCAAATTTCTAGTAGTCGGTGCGTGCACTCTTCTAGGTTGCCAGCTGGGTTGATGGTCCCAACCTGCATTGTTTGTATGAGGTCTGTATTATTCATTATTGAAATTGAGTGTAGCCAGGAATTATCAACCTCCTCCCGCAACAGTGATGCTGGGCTGAAAGGTTTAAGGCCTGATGTACGACCCACCAATTTGCGACCCTCAAATTGCGTGTCATTTGCGACTAGCAAGTTGGGATGAATAATAGTGTCTCAGACACTGTTTGAGATTTCTAATGGGGTCACAAATTGCACGCCTCATGAATATTAATGAGGCAGACACAATTTGCGACCCTATTAGGATTGGCTAGCACTCCCAGGGATGGTGGTGTGCTGCTCTCAGCAGACTACCATATCTGGGACGGCTTTTAAATAAAGCAGACTTTAAAAAAAAAATGCAGCCCATTTTCCTTGAAGGAAAACGGGATGCATTTTGAAAAAAAAAAAGGAAACTTTTCATTTAAAACTTTTTAAGTGCAGGCAGTGGACACTGCCTGCTCTTAAAAATATTTCCTCACATACTCACAAAGGGGAAGGGGTCTCCTGGGGACCCCTTCTCGTTTGCAAGTGGTTTACCACCTACTTGAAGTAGGTGGTAAACTGCAAGTGTTTTGAGGCCACAAATGCGGACACAAAACAATTTACATGGCATGGTGACTCGCTATTAGGAAGGGACGCCCCTTCCTAATAGCGGGAGTCGCAAATGCTATTTTGTGAGTCAGTGACTCGCAAAATAGCATTTGTACATGCCATTACCTTTTATTGCGCTCGCAAACAGGAGGATCTCCCGTTTGCGGCCGCAAAAAATCGGTCATTATAGGGCCCTTAGTCTCTTATACTGATTTCGCTTTGCAAATATCACTGAGTGAGTCAGTCTAGCAGAATTTAATGGGGCCAGTTAGTCACATAATTCCAATGCGGATGGAAAGTGTTGTTACCAGCCCCACTGGTTTAAAAGGAGACCTCCTAATGAGGCCCGAAAAGAGCTGCAAACCTTAGGATATGTCACAGCATGAACAATTTATTATTAGATAATAAAACTGTACAATCATTAACAAAGTATGAATCGCCTATATTACTGAAGAGTTTACCCGCACATTTAATTCTTATTCCACAGTCTAGTATGATAGATCATATATTCTTCTCTATGATGTCAGCTACTTAAAATATATTATCTGTATAGTAAAATTACTGACCAAGTAGCTTACATGCCTGGATATCCCATTGGAAACCCTTACTGCCACTTTTGGTGAGATTGCTGAAGGAGTCTATTATTCATACCATAGCTTTGGCAGCTGGTAAAATTTAGGATTAGGTCTAAATGTGTCTTCCTGAGGGTTCTATCAACATCAGGTATAGCTTGGTTCCAATGGCACAATGACCATGGGACCCACATCCAAAGGTACCTGTCACACTAAGGGCATCAAACGACAAAGTTGCCTGTGGAAGGCTTGAATTAATCTCAGCCACTGGTGATTGCTTGTGCCACTTGCCAATCCAACATTTTTCACCCATTATGCCACCTTGGGGGCCCATTATGATTGCGGACGGACTTGAGTCCGTCCGTGACCATGGAGGATGAGGGAACCTCCGCATGGCCTGCAGAGTTCCCTCCTGTCCAATTAGGATGTGACCGCCACCCTGGCGGTCATATCCTCTATTTTTACCATTGCGGCGGGTGGGCTTCAAGCTGCACCCGCCGCAATGGTAAAACTGCATGCATTGCATTTGTATGCAGAAAGCGGCAGGCACCGTGCGGTGCCTGCCGATTTCTGCATACAAAAACAGGGGGGTACCATAGGTACCCCCATGTGCACCCCTCACCCCCCCTTCATCCAGGGTGCCCGTAACGGGCCCCTGCAGTGAAGTTCCACATGCTTTTCCATGGCGGAAAACCCGCCTCGGAAAAGCATTTTTTAAAGCCCATCCTAATATGGCTGGCAGTGTATGAGAGACACCGCCACCATATTAGAGCTTTTCCGCCGTGGTTGTAATCCAACCGCGGCGGAAAAGCTGCGGACGGAAACCAGGACCCACCAGCCATCCTAATGTGGCAGTGGGTCTTTGGTGGGTCTGCTGCGGTTTTTCCGCATCCTCCGGCCCGGCGGTGGCTTCCGCCGGCCCAGAGGATGCGGAAAAACCGCAATCGTAATTGGCCCCTTAGTTTGGACCCTGTCATATACGAATAGGTCTTAACTCTGCTCCTTTGGGAACATTCCAGCCCGAACTGCCAGGCCAGACCAGTTTGGCCCTATTTGGGCTCATCAGCCGAATTCAGCTGAGTTTCAATGATACAGTGTGCACGGGACCCACATGTAGGCATACCCATCACACTTAGGGCATGAAATTAGAAAGTGATGGATTTTGAGAGCTGGATTGATTCAGCAATTACTAAGCTCGCCCCTGAAAAACATATATGTAACCGTAGGAAGTAACCATCAACACCTTGGTGTACGCCTGAGCTGAAGGAACTTAAAAAGAAGTGTAGGGCCCAAGAACGAATATGAAAGTAAGATTACTCTGCTATGAAAAAAGACCACTATAGGAAAGGTATTGAAAATTATAAAGAGGCAATATTCTCAGCAAAGTCACGCTTTTTGAAAGAGAAAATTAGTTCAGCAAAAATTCAACCAGAGAGCTTTTTAAAACAGTCACAGCTTTATCAAAATGTAATGAAAGTAAACAGTACACCCCCAATCAGAATTCTGTGACAAATTGGCAGATTTCCTTTATAGGAATGCAAAAAGTGTATACAACGAGTTCTCCAATCACCAAGCTGGGGACAGCCCAGACGTGATGGGTGGTCTAGATCATGGTAGGGTATCTACGCAGGCTCGCCTAGATAAATGTAATCTCCCTAGGCTAATACTGTCTACTAAGTATGGATCCCCACTGAACCCCTGTCCGGCTATGGTTCTTCATATGGTTCCTAGTACCATTGCAGACCACCTTGCCCTCTTCTAAATAATATTCTGGACGTGGGATCTTTTCCAAACATCTGAAAACAAATTGTTAGTACGGCCCATCTTGAAAAAAACCCTCCCAATACTCTTTGGAGGTCAAAAATTACTGGCCGATTTTCTGTCTGCCATTTCCTTCTAAAATGTTTGAGAAAGACCTTAATGAAGACCTGCTACATTTCCTGGAGTCTAACAACAAAATGGACCCTGCACAATACGGATTTCGGCCTCTAGACAGTACAGAATCAGCCCTCAATGCAATCACCGAGGAGATCTCCACCCTGCTAGATGGAGGAGGGAAGGCAATAATAATCTTGCTAGACCTCTCAGCCGCATACGATATGGTAAACCATCAAGAGCTCATTCGGTGCCTATCTACAATGGGGATCATAGGAGAAGCCTCCAAGATACGAAGAACAGAGAACAAACCATAGCGATGGGAGGACATAAAGCACATACTTACGCTCTGCCATGCAAAGTACCCCAGGGATCTTCGCTATCCCCAACCCTCTTTAATGTCTACGTCACCCCACTGGCTAAACTCATGCACTCTCACAGCTTTATTGCTATCTGTTATATGGGCTACACGCAAATAGTGGTATCTGTAACATCAAAGCCGGATGACGTGGCAATAAAATGTAACAACTATATGGTCCACAACATCAGATGGACACGAGACAACTGTTTAAAGTTGAATACTGAAAAAACTGAGGTGCTACTATTCGGTAGAACAGAACCTTCTGAAACACAGCATGGGGGCCAGAAGTGGTTGTATCTTGCCCTCCCCAGGAAGGAAGATAAAAAGTCTAGGTGTCATTCTAGACGATCAATTGTCTTTATCGGACCAGATCAATCTTATCACATCACCCTGTTTTTACACCCTGAAGATCTTGAGAAAAATCTTAAATTTTTTTCCGATGGACTTAAGAAAAACAGTGACTGTGGCCCTGGTGTTGTCAAAGATTGATTACTGCAACACCTTTTCTCTGGGTGCAAACAAGAGGACCATACGTAAGCTTCAATCACTTCAAAATGTGGCAGCATGATTACTACTTAAAATACCCAATTTTAGTTTGGGGTCCCAAGGGATTCATGATCTGCATTGGCTGCCGGACCAGGCGAGGGTCCAATTCAAGTCCTTGTGAATTGTTCACAAGACCCTTTAAGGGGCAGAGCCAGCCTATTTCAGCAATCGGATTATATGGCACACCTCATAATACAATCTTAGGTCATTGACTGTCTCTTTGCTGGCTGTGCAGGGTGAAGACAGTAAAATGGGGCTGCAGAAGCTTCCTTCATCTGTCCCCTAAACTTTAGAACACTCTGCCTTTACTCTGAGAAGCCAAACCAACAGACAACTGTTCAGAAAGGCGCTCAAAACATGGCTGTTCGCACCCAACTTTTAACCACTGTTTGCTTCCTCTGCTCAGGTTATGACAGCTCTAGTACTAAGATGCCTCGGCATACATGTGCCCTATAAAACTTTAATTTAATTTACAGCTCTCCTCATCATTCAGGCCTGTCTCCTGCTCGTCTGATGCCAATTACTACAGGCCCAGTCTAGTGTTCCATCTTGGGTTGATGATTCGTCTTCCTTTGATTCAGCTCATTGCTATCTAAAGGCTCTACCCAGGGCATCCAGGTACAAGCTGGAGACATTAAAGACACCTCTCTTTAATATCTTACATATCGGGCATGTTAGGCCTGTGTAGGGTCCAAGCCAGAACCTTTGCCCTATTGTCCCCTAGCACCCTTTCTTAAAGTACACACCTGCCTCCCCCTCTCTGTAAACAAATGCGTTCTTTCCACAGGATCACTGAATGCCTGCCAGGTTTTGATGATCTGAACACACACAGAAGTTAAATCAATGCACTTATATGAAAATATGCACATTTCAGTATCATCCTTGTGCATAGCTACTGCTGTTTAAGCCTCTTCACCAAAAAATCCTTTTTTTAATCCCTTAGCCATCAACTCACACAGTTATTGGCATGGCAGTCATGGCAAAGTGTATTTAGAATCACTCAAAAAAACACCCAATTTCCGTTTTTATAAAGAGACAATTTGAGTGGCTTGGGACTAGTCACAGTCAGGCACGGCCATGAGGCACACGGTCAGACTGATTTGCATATGGCCCTTGCTCACTCTCCCACTGGATTCAAGATAGCCAGGCTGATGAGGATTATGAATCCGAAACCGGTCCCAGGATGCTTGTTTCCAGTCCAGGGAAGACATGGCTTGGCAGCTCGGGCTAGACTGTTCCAATAAGGCACAGGGTCAGACTGATTTGCATATGGCCTTGTCTGAACTTGGGTGGTGGAGTGAGCTAAAGAATGGTGATGGATTAAACCCAGATCAGTTGACTGGGGGTGAGTGTTTGATTTGCTCAAACGCCCCGTCCATCATCCCCTATGGTATCGCTTTGTTCACCCAGAGTTAGCATGGTATGCCCAGACGTGGGTCCCTTGCTCACTCTACCACTGATTCAAGATAGCCTGACTGATTTCTTTTATTTTTTTTATTGAGTTCTTGACATTCCATTCAATACATTCATTACAGTATATCAAAAATGAAAAATAATATGCTGGATCGAACAGATTACATAAAACGGAAAAAGGAAAACATTCCCCAGAGAGCATACAGAAAGCATAGAGATTTAAATTCTGACAACAGACATCGAGTTTCGACTATCATAATCAAAAAGTAGTCTCAATCAAAGTGGGATTCCCAGATTTTGGTAAATTTACGCAATGCCCCAGTCCTTTGAGCAAATGTAAATTCACTTTTTCTGACTCTCTTAATTTTTTGATACCACTCGTCTACAGTTGGAACTGTTTCTGTCTTCCAGTACTTAAGAATCAACGATCTGGCCACTGCTACTATGATATACAGAAGTTTCGCCAAAGAATCAACCAGTTTAAGCTCTGGATCAAATCCAAATATAATTAAATTTTCATAACTGGTAATCGTAAAATGAAGATGAAGAGAAAGCAGGGAGAATATTCCAATCCAGAATGTCTTACTTTAAGGACAAAAGGCCATTATATGGGACCAGTTAGCCAGGTCCGGTTGAGTACATCTAAAACAGGTAGACGACGTACTGCTATACATTTTGGCAATGGCTGCGGGGGTGTAATATAGAAGCCACTTACTGAAAAAAAGAATTTGTCGCCAGTTGGCACCTCTCAGGACCGTAAAATTAAATTTGTTTAAAGTTTTCAAAGAATTATCAGTTAATTTAAGACTTTCATGCTTCTGCCATTTTTTGATTTCTTTAGCGCTTACATCCTCCTCCTTGTTTTGCGCTAAGCTTCTTCTCCATTTTCCGGGATTTTTGAAGAGTGGGGAGGGGACCAAAAAAGATCATTTGTTAAGTGTGAGAATTGGCTTATCTGCGTTAGATCGATTTGAACCAGAGAATTATACAGTAAGAAGTATGAACCCATAGGAAGAAAGTTTCCACAAATTAAGATAGCCATCTCATCAGGAGTCAGCCAAGCTACATCTTTCACAAAGTTCGATAAAGTTGTGAACCCAGATCTGGCCCAATTATGTATAGTTTCTGGCCCCATTTTAATCCCAAACCCAGAGACAGCGTCACTCAGTGGAGTTATTAAGTTCAGGAGAGAGAGTGCATACCTTTTCAGCATAACATCGCGCGTTTAAAAAAAAACAACTCAAAACCTTATACCTAACCAATTTAGGTGATTTGAATATCGAGAGTGGGGAGGGAATTTTAGTCTCTTTACAAATTAGGTCGAAGAAAAAATTAATAAACAATGCCTCTCTGGGTATTAAGTGTTTAAATCTTGAGAGATACTGTGCAAAGTATGCATAATAGTAGTCTTTCAAGCTTGGCAGACCAAGGCCTCCTTGTTCTTTATCTACATATAGGGTTTTGATAGCTATTCGAGGTGTCTTTTTTGCCCAAACAAAGGCTGAAAATAAGGACTCGACTTTTGAGAAAAAGGAGCCTGGAAGGGAACAAGAAATAGTGAGATTAAATAAGGGGAGTACTGACATTTTGATTAATGCCACCCGACCTAGAATAGATCAACTTTTTGAATTAAGGGTTCCTAATTCAATGTATACAAATCACGAACTGAGGGCGAAAAATAGACGCCCAGATACCTTTTGGGTCTGTTGTTAATACAACTCTGAATATCTGGGTGCAATTCAGGATTTATACTGCCACGGATTAGAATCCAGTTTTCTTTTTGTTAATTCGATACCACCCCAGAGCTTTAAATTCTGTAAAAACAGAAAAAACCTGAATTTGCGAATGCATCTCAGGTTTCAGCAGCAACATCATATCATCCGCGTATAGTTTGATCTTATCCATACAAGCAATAGGCGGGAAAATATCCTTACTTTTTCTAATTGCAACTGCTAAAGGCTCAATAAAAAAGGCAAAAAGGACGGGAGATAGTGGACAGCCTTGTCTCATCCCTCTTTGCACTGAAATCGAGCCCGCCATAGATGTATTGACAACGATATGAGCTTTTGCCCCCTGATACAAATTTTTAATTAGAGTGATGATTTGAAAGGGAATACCAAAACGTTGTAAAATAAAGAAAAGTGTATCCCAGACCACCAAATCAAAAGCCTTTTCTGCGTCTAAAAGGATAACTAAAGCCGGCACCTTCTGTGTTTCGAAATTATCTAGTGCCTCAATCAGAAAGTGTGTATTGGTAATGAGTTGACGGCCTGCGATAAAGCCATTCTGATCTGCTTGAATCAATTGCGAAGAGACATAATTAAAATGAATAGACAGCAATTTTGTGATAATTTTATAGTCCGAATTCAATAATGTAATGGGCCGATAGGAGTTTGGGTCTTTATCTTCCTTTCCTTTTTTCAAAAAACTGACCACTGTTCCATCGTAAAAGGACGCTGGAATTGGGCCACCCTCCAACATAGAATTTGCTAATAAGAGGAGAAGCTCAGAGAGAGAGCTAAAAAACGTAGCAAAAAATTCGGCAGGAAATCCATCTAGGCCACAAGCCTTTCCGCATGGGAGACTTTTGACTGCCAGCTCTAATTCATCCTTCGAGAATGATGATGCCATTGCTTCTTGGTCCAGATGAGGAAGGGTAGGAAGACAATATTTATATAAAAAATCATTTAATCTATGCTGATCCGTGATATGATGTGAGGTATAGATATTCTGATAATGGGACAGCATTATAGCTCCTATCTCTCCTGCATCTGAAGTGTCCATACCACTAATTGGAGATTTGAGAGAGCGAATTACATTAGCTGCAGCTTGTTCTTTAACCTGCCACACCAAAAATTTCCCCGTGAAATTACTATGTTCGTATATATTTTTTGAGTTTGTCTACAAAAGATTTCCTCACTTCTTGCGAAGTAATGTGCACTCAGCTCCCGTTTTGCTGCATTTAAATGATTCTGTATCTTGACAGAGGGATTGTGGTACTTTTGATCTACTAGAACCTGTATTTTTTGCTGTAATTAATTCTTTGTATCCCTAAAGATAGCTGATTCCCTTGCGTCCCTTCCTATGACTGCCCCCGAATAAACGCCTTCAGTGAATCCCATACAACATGGATAGGGGCAGTCCCCATATTTCGTTCGATATACTCCCTGATCTAATTTTTAAGAGAAGTTACCCATATTTCATAAGACAAATAGCATTTATTAAAAACCCATCCTTTCAGGATGTTCGTACTTTCATCCAACACAAACTCAGCAACTAACATTGCGTGGTCGGAAAAGCCGTTGTGTAAAATCCGATAATGCCGACTTTTAAGTTTTGAAGAAACAAGAAGAAAATCAATTCGAGAAAATGACTCATACCTTCCCGACCAGCAGGCATATTCCCTTTTTGTGAGGATTTATGGAACGCCAAGGGTCAACAAGATCAAAAGTCAGTACATTATTCATAATTGTCTGGAATGATTTAGGTTTCGACTGCTTTTTCCCACCAGTAGTGGAGTCTAAATTCGGTTTCATGAGGATATTAAAATCCCCTCCAATCACAATATCCCCACAAACCATCAGTAGGGACTGAAACATGTCATCATATATTGCAGGACAGTCATTTAGAGGGGCATAAAAGCTTACAAAGGTAATGGGCGATGGTCTATTCTTTAATTTACATGTGGCCCAGCACCACCGACCCTGACTGCCCGCATCAGTTTGAATAATCTCCGCCTCCATTCTCCTATTAAGAAAGAGTGTGGTTCCTCTCTGTGACTCAGAAAAAAAGGAAAAGCCCCGGTAAGAGGCCCACCCTTTGAACATAGAGAAATTATCAGCTTTTGAGATGGGAATATGAGTTTCTTGCAAAAGTATAACTGCAGGGTTTTCAGTCAAGATCCATGTCTCTATTGCCCGCATTTTCTTATTATTTATTAGGCTGTTCACATTAAAAGAAATAATTTTCAAACCTATTTTATTAGTCATTAAAGCATTTACTTAGACCCAATAACACATTTTTCTCCCTTTTTTCCAGACCTTCTTCAAGCAATCTATACCCTAACCTGTGTCCACCACAAAATCCACCACAAAAACCACATTTATCTCCAGCAATTGACAAAGCAACAGGAAAAAAAAGAAAAGAAATTTGCCAAGAACTTTATTTTTAACTTTTTTACCCAACCCACCCCCCTCTACAACCTGTGGCACCCTCCTAGCTCTACCTCCCTCTGCACACGTTGGCCACAGGAACCTTACCCTTGACATTGAGGTGTCGTGGATTTACACCCCTTCAGTCCCGGAACCGTGCCCCCCCTGAACCAATAAACATTGTCAGTCATAGACTAAAGGAAATAAAAAAGACATTTGTAAATACTACTGATTGTCACAAGAGATATTCAGATACTAAATCTTATGTCCAGACTAGCCATTTTGTCTGATAACATATAGAACTTCCCTTTATACAACACTCTAAGTTTTGATTGTTGTGCAATCATTGCTTGGGCCCCCTGGGCTTTAAATAAGTGAAGAATTTTAACAAACTCTTTCCTACGTCTCGCCGCTACTGCAGACATATCAGGAAAGATTCGGCATTTCACCGTAGCATTCACGGGGAACTGCCTTTGTTGGATCGCCCTCGACAAAATGTGTTCCTTGACCCTGACATCTGCAAAATTTAGGAGGATAGTTCGTGGGAGAGTAGAGCTTGGAAATGGGTGATCAGGAACCCAATGAGCTCTAGTGATAGTAAGATCACCTTTATGTTCTGGTATCACCCCCTGTTGAAGAAACGTGGTCACCCATGAAAGCATGTCTGACCCCTCAATTCCTTCAGGAACTCCCACTATACGTAAATTGGACCTTCTATTGTAGTTCTTAAGAGTCATCCGATTTAATCTTGAGAGCCTTTGTTATTTTTGAAGCATCTTTGGACTCTTTCTTCACCTCGACCATTTGGTCCTCTAAAGAAGAGATCCTCTCCTCCGCCTCAACTAGGCGGGCTGGAAGAGTGAAGACTAGTTCCTCGATTTTGTCCATTTTGTCCAGTCTCTGATGAATCGCGGTTAGTTCGACACTCTTTATCTCTCTCACTTCATTCAGGATTAGATTCAACATACCCTTCACGGACATCCTCATTTCCCCCTCAGTCTCTGTATCCATCTCTAACAGAGGGCCGGAGGGGTCTGCCACAGCCCCGCCAGATCTCTTGTCAGATAATTCAACAGGCTGTGTTGCTGTGCTCCTTAAATCTTCTTTTTTAGTATCCGCAAAGTCAGTTATTATCTTTTTTTAGTCAAAGGTGGAAGCAGCAAGTGGAGCGGAGTTTATAGAGGTACTTACAGCCAAACACAGATCATTTGTGCCGGTTGCTGACGCTGACCTAGTTCCAGGTTTAAAGAGTTTACAGAGGACGCTGTGTTGGGTGAGAGAAGAAGTGTTTTTTTAACAAACAGAGGAAATTGTTTAGACGGTGGAGGCGGTAAAGGAGGCTGAGGAGGCTTAGGAGGCTCAGAAATCTCAGATTGATCTTCAGGATGTAATTCATTGGGTTTGTCCTCCATGCTCAATTGTACTAGGTTCTCTGTCAATAAACCCTCCACCTCTGAACTCTCTGATGTATGTACCGAGTCATCTTCCTTGGAGTTGCCTCCGTTTGTTAACTTAGCCGCTGCCTCTATTGCCTGCTGTTGGCATTGCTTAGCTTTAGTACGAGCATTTAATAGTTTCCCCATAATGCCCGCAGTGCAATTATTCATGACTTTTTTGGGAAATTCAAAAGCTCCAGGATTTTCACACAGCTCACCACTTATCACCACTTATCCCCTGTTTTTCTAATCCAAAAAAACGATTTTTCCCCCTCAAGTCTTTTGGGAGAAAGCAGAAATAAGCAGATATAGGCAAATATAGTTCAGTGGCTTACTCACTCTGTGGCAAAAATTTGGCTGAAGCAGTAGCAGAAGCGGCTCTATTCTTACCACTCCCTCAATAAGCGTGGTAGCAGTACCGGTGCGCTTTCCCTCCTCGGGCAGCAGGAGTAACTATTCACCTTCAGAAAACTCAGAAGATCCGATTTAGCAGAACCGTCTCAAAAAACGGCTGTACTGCGCATAATGTATTGCTCCTTGCCTTTGCTTTTGTGCTTTTTTGCTTGCTAGCCACAGCCTCTATCCAGGAGCCAGACCAAATAATCCATAGGCAAGGCACCAAGCAGAATCACGATCAATGTCCCACAGCTAACCGCTAACAGAGAGCAGCTGTCAGCTGCGTCTCCCACAGAGCACCGAACGCTGAAACAGCCTCAGCGGCAGCATAGTGCTCAGTGTAGAGAAATCACACCGGAACCGGCACTGACCCCGTATCGCCGCTTCTTCGCCGTTTTCCGTCTCCCAGCCTCTACAAATTCAAGGAAGCCCGGCTCAAGAATCGAAGGTAAGTGGAGGCAGAAGCAGAGACCGTAAAACCACAGCACAGGCCAGCAAACGCCTTGCGAACGCCATCATCGACCACGTGGGGTGGAGGGGCAGCGGCACGGCTCTCAAGTGCTACATGGAGGCGTGGAACTCCACCGTAGCCGCCACCAAGATAGCCTGACTGATGAGGATTATGAATCCAAAATCGGTCTCAGGATGCTTGTTTCCAGCCCAGGGAAGACATGGCTTGGCAGTTCGGGCTGGACTGTTCCCATGAGACACAGGGTCAGACTGATTTGCATATGGCCATGTCTGAACTGGGGTGGTGGAGTGAGCTAAAGAATGGGGATGGATTAAACTCAGATCAGTTGACTGGGGGGTGAGTGTTTGATTTGCTCAAACGCTCCGTCCATCATCCCCTTTGGTATCGCTTTGTTCGCCATGAGTTGGCAGGGTATGCCCAGACGTGGGTCCCTTGCTCACTCTACCACTGGATTCCAGATAGCCTGGCTGATGAGGATTATGAATCCAAAACCGGTCCCAGGATGCTTGTTTCCGGTCCAGGGAAGACATGGCTTGGCAGTTCAGGCTGGACTGTTCCCATGAGGCACAGGGTCAGACTGATTTGCATATGGCCATGTCTGAACTGGGGTGGTGGAGTGAGCTAAAGAATGGTGATGGATTAAACCCAGTTCAGTTGACTGGGGGTGAGTGTTTGATTTGCTCAAACGCTCTGTCTATCATCCCTTTTGGTATCGCTTTGTTTGCCTTGAGTTGGCAGGGTCTGCCCAGACGTGGGTCCTTTGCTCACTCTACCACTGGATTCAAGATAGACTGGCTGATGAGGATTATGAATCCGAAACCGGTCCCAGGATGCTTGTTTCTGGTCCAGGGAAGACAAGGCTTGGAAGTTCGGGCTGGGCTGTTCCTATGAGGCACAGGTTCAGACTGATTTGCATATGACCATGTCTGAACTGGGGTGGTGGAGTGAGCTAAAGAATGGTGATGGATTAAACCCAGATCAGTTGACTGGGGGTGAGTACTTGATTTGCTCAAACGCTCCGTCCATCATCCCCTTTGGTATTGCTTTTTTCGTCCTGAGTTGGCAGAATATGCTCAGACGTGGGTCCCTTGCTCACTCTACCACTGGATTCAAGATCGCCTGGCTGATTAGTATTATGAATACGAATCCGGTCCCAAGATGCTTGTTTATGGTCCGGGGAAGACAAGGCTTGGCAGTTCAGACTGCACTGTTCCCATGAGGCACAGGGTCAGACTGATTTGCATATGGCCATGTCTGAACAGGGGTGGTGGAGTGAGCTAAAGAATGGTGATGGAATAAACCCAGATCAGTTGACTGGGGGTGAGTGTTTGATTTGCTCAAATGCTCAGTTCATCATTCCCTTTGGTATCGCTTTGTTCGCCCTGAGTTGGCAGGGTATGCCCAACCGTGGGCCCCTTGCTTACTCTACCACTAGATTCAAGATAGCCTGGCTGATGAGGATTATGAATCCAAAAGTGGTCCCAGGATGCTTGTTTCCGGTCAAGGGAAGACATGGCTTGGCAGTTCGGGCTGAACTGTTCCCATGAGGCACAGGGTCAGACTGATTTGCATATGGCCATGTCTGAACTGGGGTGGTGGAGTGAGCTAAAGAATGGTGATGGATTAATCCCCGTTCAGTTGACTGGGGTGAGTGTTTGATTTGCTCAAACGCTCTGTCTATCATCCCTTTTGGTATCGCTTTGTTTGCCTTAAGTTGGCAGGGTATGCCCAGACGTGGGTCCTTTGCTCACTCTACCACTGGATTCAAGATAGCCTGGCTGATGAGGATTATGAATCCGAAACCGGTCCCAGGATGCTTGTTTCCGGTCCAGGGAAGACATGGCTTGGCAGTTCGGGCTAGACTGTTCCCATGAGGCACAGGGTCAGACTGATTTGCATATGGCCATGTCTGAACTGGGGTGTTGGAGTGAGCTAAAGAATGGTGATGGATTAAACCCATATCCATTGACTGGGGGTGAGTGTTTGATTTGCTCAAACTCTCCGTCCATCATTCCCGTTGGTATCACTGTGTACCTGGTTGGCAGGGACCCAGGGCACGTCTGTCAAAGTACAACACCTGTTTGGCAAAAAGTGGGGTGACCATGCAAAAAGAGGCACTTTCTCACACATCCTGAGCAGTTTATCAAACCTTGGATCAAAACCACATTGAAACACCATGGGTTGCCTCCCATGTTCATTATTGAACGGGCGCATCATGCTTTGGTGGCTCCGCTGAGGCCCCCAGCGGGCTCTCATTGCACGCATACTGAATTACATAGACCGAGATAGTATCCTATGGGCAGCCAGAGACACTCATACTGCCAAGTTTGAAAACCACAAGATCTCTATCTATCCGGATTATACAAACAAAGTACAGGGAGACTCTAAAACATTCTTGGAAGTCGAGACAAGTTGCACTCCATGGGACTTCGCTACATGTTAATATAGCCGGCGCGCCTGAGGGTCCTCTCTGGGGGCAAGTCCTATTTTGTTCGACTCCCCTGATGATGTTTGGCGCGGGCTGGAGGTGTGCACTGGACGCCGCTGCCTGGAGGCTCCGAAGGGAAGGAGGGCGTAGCACTGGCGGCAGACCTTCATCGAAGTCCGGAGAGATCAGTCACTGCTAGGGTGGAGTTGCAGGAGGATGGCACCATGGCACTGGCTCCCACTGGAGAGAGCTTGGAGGGGAGGATGTATGGTGCAGCTAGAAGATGATGAGCAGAACACAGTCCCTGGAGAGCTGCGCTGAAAACTCTACATACAGTTGTGTGATTGGCTGTTCTGTTATCTACAGGGGGTTGCTGCCGCTGTGTGCGGTTCCTATTTTTGTTTTTTCTCTCTCTCTTTCTTGTGTGCGCTAGTTGCTGCTCCTAAAAAGTCATAAATAACACACATGGCTTTGTTTTTTTGTACTGCAGGATCAGATCTATTGGGTTACCTCCTCGTTGCTGTAGTGGGTGAAACAGGTGTGTAGGGGGGCTTAGGCTGTAGGTCCGGAGAGCAAGACACGCTTGGATTTGCAGTGGGTAGAAATGCTGTTGCAATGGATTTCACAGGAGGCGGAATAATGCATCCCATGGTTGGCGATTTCTCCTAATTGTTTATTGTTCAGTTGCATGCTCCACAACAGTGTGAATTATGACTGGCTCTCCGGGCCTGCTGCTGACACCTCTGAGTGGGGAGGAGGGTGGCTCACATGCATCCGAAGTATGGTTGACCGACTTAACATTATCACATGGAATGTCCGGGGGCTCCCAGACTACTTCAAGAGCTATAGGGTCCATTCCTTCCTTAGACACCATAAGATTCACCCACATTTGCTGCTTACAGGAGACTCACCTAGGGAATGCGGAGGTGCAAAAACTGCAAAACAAATGGAGGGGTCAGGTGATCTCTGCTTCTTACTCTGCCTATGCAAGGGGGGTGGCCATATGGGTAGCCCCAAGGATCCCCTTTCGGCTCATTCATTGCGAGGCGGATGTGGAGTAGCGATTTGTACTAATCCAGGGGTTAATAGAGGGGAGAGAGCTCACATTGCTCAATTAATATGCCCCCAACCTTGATGACAGGTTCTTCTTTGAGGGGATTCAGGATCTCTGATGGACAGCGTGGGATACCCCATCATATGGGCGGGAGATTTTGATTGTGGTTTGGATGGCGAGGGAGACCACCACCCCCCTAGGGTGGGGACCAAACAATTGATGACAAGCTCTTTGACAAGGGTAATGCAAAATCTGGGGCTGTGAGATAGGTGGCATCCTGAGGGATACGAATGTACATGTCACTCTTTAACGCATGTCACTTACAGTCAGCTGGACCGGTTTTTGGTGGGTGCCCTGGGCCACTCCAAGATCTCAGCTGTGACGCATGTGGCCCGGTTTCTGTCCGACTACTCTCCAGCTCAACTGATGTTGGTCTGGAATGGGGGATCGGATGGCTTTAGATCGTAGCGTATGGCCCCTGACCTGCTGGGGGCCCCGTGTGTATGGCAGACCTGCAACCTGCTCTGAACACATATCTTGACAACAATTGGGGGATGACGAACACCAGGGCTGTTGAGTGGGAGGCCTTAAAGGCAGTTGTACAGGGGGTTTGTATTGGTACTGTTTGTGGGGTGTATAGGAGACATAGCATACCTGAAAAGTCAGGAAAACAATTGGCTGCTCTTCAGAAACAGGCGGCTTTTGCGGCTGGGGACTGTGCGGAGGTACTGGAGGCTCATAGAGAAGTACACTCTCTCTGGGACACCTTAGACAAAACAGACCTTAAATCCTACCTCCAATTGCTGCATAGGGAGGGGGACAAATCGGGTAAACTGTTGGCATGGATTCTCAAACAGGAGGTGGATTACCGTCTGATTGACTCCACTTGCCTGTTTATTGAGAGTGGTGGTGCGCCCCAATGGTTGTAGGATCCCTCATAGATTAGCTCAACTGGCCCTACTCCAGGCAAAGAGGTGGTGGCTATTGGGTGGATGGCGGCACAAGCCCCGCTGTAGACCTGTTGGTTAAAGGATTTGATGGGGTGGGGGGCTGCGGAAGAACAACACATGCACCTCACATGTACTGATGATGGGGCGTTCACGGCTTTATATAGTGAGTACAGCTACTGGGTATGTTCCAGGACTAGGAGCACCACCCCATGGAGGATAGCTCGGGTTGGGAGGATTGAAGCGTGCCAGAAATATTTATATCTTGGTAGATTTCATGACGACCAAGTGAGTATTAATATACGACTGCATGGTGTAAAGCTTGTTACCTTGGTTTTATTTTTTATATGGTCTTGGGACACCCTCGGATTTATGTATAGCTATATCTGTAATCTAACTTTGGAAGATCTGTAAATGTTTCAATGTCTGCCTGCTGAATATTCTCTTCCAGAAATGCCAAACGCACTGTATGTTCGTTGTTAATGGAAAATAAAATACAGTTTAAAAGAATTTATAAATTAAAATCACTAATATCTAACATACAAATATCTTTTACAATAAAATAGATTTTTACATATATCGATAACAAAAATATCAGAGACACTAATATCATCGCCTATAAATAAACATATGACGTATACAAAATATCAATCGGCACAATATTGATCACAATATTATCGCCAACATAACTAATATAGCCTAACAAATATACCCAAAAAAGACACATTTAACTTGAAAAGATTACTTCAAATAAATCCCAAACCTTTTTTTATTAAGTATTTTATTGAGTTTTCAATGCTTCAATATTGTTACATACGTTTACTATATATAATCACATGTCATACATAAAAGGTACATTAATACTTCTGAGGCATATCATTACATGCAATAATTACATAGCAAGCAGCAGGGGGCAATGATGAAGAACCTTGGAGTTGGGAATCACCCCTGAAGAAAGTGTTCCCTCCTATGATCGTACCCAAAAGGAGAGGAAAAGAAAGAAGATATAAACTGGTAACTTGGGGTATAAATACCGGGATGGGTGGCGAGGAGGGCTAGGCGGGTGGGTGTTAATACTTCCTAGGTGAAGGAGGTACATACTCCGGCATGGGAGAGTGCATTGTGACATCTCAGAGGGTTTATTAGTGGCCAAGGTGCTTGTGTGTTTTGGGGGAGTCCCAGAAGGCAAACATTTCTCGACCCCTGGGGAGGGTGCTCAGCAGGACACCCCATGTGGACCTTGAGACTGCAGGGGTGTAGCATCATTATCAATTATTTGCTGGAAATGCATGAGCAGCATGACCCATTCGGGGGAGATGGGGCGCCGGCGCACATGGCCTACCTCCTCATTTTGGAGTGCGTCTATCTCTGCAGTGCCCCATTTATACCCTGCTCCTACCCTGGCCACCAGAGGGGAGCCTGGAGGCAAATGCCAATGTAGTGTGATTCCTTGCTTGGCCTGAAGGAGGGCCAGGGCTATAAAGCATATCTGAACCTTGTGATGCTTCCTGCGTCTAAATATGCCTAGCGAACAAGATTCCCAGGAACAGATGTCTGGGAGTCCCGTAAGCTCTTGCAATGTAGCGTGAATAGTACGCCAATAATGCGCCCAGTATGTATGAAAATGCTGTGTCAGGGGCGTGACAACAAGGGCAAGTGAATTGTGACTCCGGAAAGTAGCGATGAAGCTGCGCCGGCATCAGGTAGGTCCGGTGTAGGCTGAAGAACTGTATATTTTTGAAACAGGAGTTTCGGGAAACCTTCTTTGGGAATTCCAGAGTTCGCTATCATTCTTTATCATGGAGTGGTCTCCTGTATTCCTCCTCCCATTTTTGGCGTAGCGGGGCAAGTGAGGCATAAGCCAATTCTCGGATGGCCTTATATAGCGAGGTGATGAGGTGATGGCCAGGGCCCATAGTTAACACAGCGTGAAGCACTGGGTGAGTCGCGGGCCCGCTTCTAGATAGTCCCAGGGGTGCCGGCAACCATGTACAAGCTGCCGGAGGAATTGCCTCAGAGGGAGACCGCTCTCCTCGGCCAGCTGGTCAAAGGGGAGAAGTTGGCCCTCGAAAAATAGGACCTCCACCTCAAGGAGCGAGAGGTTGGTCCAGGCTTGTAATTCCCAGACAGTGTAGCAGGCTAAACAATGGCAGCAATGGAGTACAGAGCGGGGACCCTGAGAAAAGGTGGTGGATTCAAAGCATACAGTCCCTCGCTACTATCACCTTTATTGAATGGGTCGAGGAGGGCCGGGCAAAAGCAGGTGGTGAATTGCCAGCAATTGCAAAGGTCCATACCTTAAACACGCCTCCTCCCAGATAACGCCCCAATGTCCAACGAGACAGCCAATGGAGCTGTGCCACCAGAAAATAAGCCTCGAATGACGGGGCCCAAGAGCTTCTCCCCGGTCCAGCTGCAGTTGCAGTTTGGCTAGAGCGACTCACTAGCAGTCATTCCTCCATATAAGGGAGCAAAGAAAGGCATCTAGTTCTCTGAAGAAGGCGCGGGGAGGAATAACTGGAAGGTTCGCAAAGTCGCATAAATGGAGGGGCAAAAGGACCATCTTCACCAGGGGAATTTTTCCTATAGGAGCTAAATGAAGAGTCCTCCCCAAACCGACCTGAGAGTGTACACCCGCCAGTGCTCTGCAGTGGTTGCCCTCGTACAGATCACAGGGGTTATGATACAGACGGACACCAAGGTAGCAAGGTGCCTGCGTGTGCCAGGCAAGGCAAGAGTTGCCAATGCAGATGGGGAGAGGTTAGGCCGACAGGGTTAAATGGCAGACTTCATCTAGTTCACCCTCAGTTTAGCAGTGGCAGCAAAATCTGACAGTGTGGCTCGAAGAGCTCCAAGATCGGCCAAGACGTGTAGGGGAGCAAGTCATCAGCGTAAAGGGACACACTGTGGGTCTCACCCAGTAGAGGGATGCCCCAGTTCCTTCCCTTCCTACAGAGGCACACAGCTAAGGGCTTGATGGCCAGAGCAAAGAGTAGGGGGGGAGTGGACATCCCTGACTCTTTCCTCGAGTCACTGGGAAGGGAGTCGAGATGGCCAAGCAAATCCAGGAGGTGAGATTTGAGTATAATAGCTTTGTGTAGGCCAGGAGTTTGGGCCCCATTCCCATGAGGCGGAGCATAGCGAATAAATAGGGCCAGTACAGGGTGTTGAGCGCCTTCTACAAAGTCCAGGACAAGGCAAGCAGCATGGGTAAAAATATCCTTCTGCTGGGGATGAAGCCATTCTGATCCGGATGCACGAGCTCCGGTAGGCCGTGGTCAGCTAATAATGTGTTAAGGACTTTGTAATCCACACCCAGGATAGCAATTGGCTTATATGAAGTTAACATGGTTGGGACCTTGTCTGGTTTTGGGATCGAGACTAAAAGGGCCTCGCAAAGAGAGTGGGGAAGTTCACCTTCCTCCAGTGCTGCCTTGTAGATATCCACCAGCCGAGGTGCCTAGAGAGTCGAAAAGGTGCTGTAATTACATCAGCTGGCATGATCTCCGCATCTAGGGAGGGGGGATCTGAGGCAGGGTGAGGTTAGCTAGGAACTGCTCTATTGATTCCAATGGATCGTTCAGCGGAGCTCTGTACACTGCCATTTACACCAACTTGAGGTAAGTGTTGGACACTATTTGCACTACGATCTAAATCAACTTGGGGAAAATGTTGGGCACTAAAGGGGTGACATTTACTATTGCCACTGTAATCTAAACTAACTTGGGGAAAGTGTTGGATACTAAATGGGTGACATGTACTATTCCCACCCCAATCTAAACCAACTTGAAGAAGGTGTTGGACACTAAAGGGGTGACATTGATTATTCCCTCTCTAATCTAAACCAACTTTAAGATGGTGATGGACCCTAAAGGGGTGTTATTTACTGTTCCCACTCCAATATTAACCAACTTGGGGAAAGAGTTAGATACTAAACGGTAACATTTTCTATTCCCACTCCAATCTAAACAAACTTGGGAAAAGTGTTTGGCTCTAAAAGGTTGACATTTACTACTTCCACTCGAATCTATACTAATTTGAGAAAAGACGTTGGACATTAAAATCTTCACAAATTATAAACCTGTTTAACATTAATACTTATGCACCTAAAATATTATACATTAAAAACTAAAAATGCAAATTCACTAGTAAACATTCTAACATACCAATAAAAGAAAGAACGTTTTATTCAAAGACACTATTTTAAACTACTTTTGAAGGGCACAGCTGCCAGTGCTTAAAGGAGACTCTTTACCGGGGCGATAGGCAGGTGGGGTCTACACAGTGATAAGGAGGCCGGCCTCG
Source organism: Lissotriton vulgaris (assembly GCF_964263255.1). Lineage (NCBI taxonomy): Eukaryota > Metazoa > Chordata > Amphibia > Caudata > Salamandridae > Lissotriton > Lissotriton vulgaris. Next base: position 162,442 of record NW_028253152.1, read on the forward strand.
CAAAGAGATCCCTTGAAAGCGGGAACTGGGCCCTCAAGGAGAAGACACAGAGCTATGTCCTGATAACTATGCCCCCCTGCCGTCACCTAACCAGCCGGACCTTGGGCAGATTTTCCCCTCATCTCTATGTCCTATCTTCCTCCTACCCCTTTACCCTATGCCCTTACCCTTCCTTGCTCCATTCATCTTTCCCCTATGTTCTTTAAATGTGTTTCTTGATACTTATGTAACTTATAACTGATGTAAATTGCAACATTATTGTTCCTCATGTAAAGCGCTCTGATTCCTTCGGGTCTAGCCAGTGCTATATAAAACTCATTAATTAAATATGTTCCCATTTAGTACTCTTTCTCTCTTTGTCTACTTCCCTAGCTCCTATCCCCTCTCCCCTGAATCTCTCCCCTTGCCTGCTACACCGCCTAGCCCCCTGCACTTTATGCCCTTTGACTAAGCACTCCTTCTCCCCTTGTTGGGGAAAGATCCAATATTTACTCTCTGGAGTTTCAGCGAACCCAATGAGAGAGTCCACTGTGCCAAGGGAGTCACTCACAGCTGAGGTACAGTATGGCACCCCTTGCCAAAGCACTCCCGCTCCCCTTTTTGGGAAAGGATCCAGTATGTAGGCCTTGGAGACTCACAGACCCCTCTGAGAGAGTCCACTGCGTAAAGGGAGACTTTCGCAACAAAGATAGGGAAATGATACCACTTCCCCTAGGATCACAGCTTACTGGACTTTGGACGTACCTTTGACTCGTCTACCGGTGTGTGTCCCCGTAGCCCTCCCCCTCCTCTTTCCATGATGTGTCTCTCATCCTCCCCTCCTCTTTCCCTCCTTCATTCTCTGTCTACTTCCCCTGCTCTGACCCCCCTCCCCTGAATCTCTCCCCTTGCCTGCTTTTTCCCTTACATATATGTGCTTATTGGTTATCTCGGTCATACAAGTAACTATGTTGCCATGCTCTAATAACTATGTAACCTTTGTAACGATGTAACCTGTAACTATGATCTGATACTCATGTAAAGCGCTCTGATACCTCCGGGTCTAGCCAGCGCTACATAAAACCTTTCAAATAAAATAAATAAATAAATAAATTGAAGTAACATCTCAAAAGGTCCTTTAACATTTCTTACCATGCACATACCTTTAAAAACAAAATTATCAACCCAAATTTTATGAAGAATTTAATATAAATTTACAATTTTAAAATTGAAGAATCTATTTTTTAAAATATCAAAATATATAGCAAATTTGTTTTCAGTTAAACATTAATGAAATATTTTTTATTTAAATATCCAAAAAAGCAACTATATTACTTAGTACAAATAATATAAATATATATATATATTCCGCAAACTTTCAAAAAGCATATTTTGATAAATACATTACATTTTTTTATTTAATATTTATTTATAGAATATTATTGTAATTAAATAGGTATTAAAATTCAAAAAAATAAATCTGTATATTTTTTAAATAATTAACTTACATTTTTAAATATTAAATACATATATTTTTTAAAAACTTCATTTCCTAATCCTTAATAACCCAACACCTCGCAACTAAAAAATATATAAAAACATTAATACATTTAAAAATATTTTTTACTAAAATAAATACAAAGTAACAAAAACATAAACAAATAGTAATTAACACTAAAAAATGATATTATATACAACGGCATTTCCTGCATTGGTATTTTTCACACGATATTTGAAAAAAAACCCACAAAATACAATATTTTTACCTTCGATATTCCTGTCCATGATACATGTGAATTCCTGATATACTGACACAATATTTCTGAATCTCAATATTTTTAATCCGATATTTTGTCCAGACACCACAATGAAGCTAACGTTAAGAGAGAAAATGGCAGTCGACAGAGTACAGTTAACATAAGCAAATATCTTGATTATAACTTAATAACATAAGGGTGGCTTCTGCTACGAGTAAATATAGCAACTTGCTAACACTCTAATTAATATGTTTGCACACTGACTAATATTGTGGTACATCAGTGAATATTTGATGGATAAATACATGAAGCACTGTATCACATGACTCAAAACCACTTTACAAAAACTCTAAATGAATAAATACATACTATAATCATGGTTCTTGCTAACTCGTAGTTGTATTTTGGGTTAATAAAACGTTTAGATTTTGAAAGTTTGAAAGATTTTGCCACATGATTTAATAATTTTTTCACATAACTGTTACTGCACTGCTTTATCATTTTCTGGGTCCATCTTCTAGTGTTCAATTTAACCCCTTCCGTGCTCACGGCGGCCCCCGGCCATCATGAGTGACGGTGGGCATGTGCGCACGACGGCCGGGGGCTATCCGAACCACGCCCAAGAATGGAACGTCAAGCACAGCGGCGGAATTCGCGTCGCAGCCAAGGTGTCAAATTACTCAAGAATTTCAATAACTCAACGAACTGATGGGTAAAAAAATGTAAAAGTTCTATTTGCTGTAACGATTTTGAAAAAATTTAACTAATGACTGATGTGAACTGATTGACATGGGTCATCTAGTTGTCTACAACTACTATGGGGAGTCAAATTATTACATTTGGAAACAGAGAGATGCCCCAAACTTGACACTACCTGTGACTGAGCTTCTAGAAGACACTACAATTCTAACCCACACAGATAAACTATCTTACTAACTTTTGTCAGGAATCCCAGGCTTACATTTGGTAGCTGGGAACAAGAAATGAGGCCTCCCTCTGAGGAAATGGATATGTAATCTGTAACAACAAGCTAAAATAATGCTCTAAAAAAATAAAGAATTTACAAAGGTGCAAGCATGTTTATTAAAAAGACTAACAAGTAGTAAGAAAAATGGCAAATAATAAAAAAAATCAGATATAGTGATGAACAAATATAAAGAAAACAAAAAAATACCCCACAGGAAGACATACAAAAACGAATTCACTGGTATTGTATGGGAAAAACAGGGGTCTTCCATGCAGTTGACCAGGACCTAAGTAACCTCTGTGACTGGGTAAAAGTATTTGAAGGTGCTTACCATACTGCATCCAGAGAGTCTCACAGGAATACCCGGGGGACTGGAGGCTGGTAAGTGCCTACAAATGTCTCCCATTACACTGTTATGTACTGTCTTACACAATTAAAAAGCTACACTTCCTAGACCTAAATGCACTTACGTACAACACACTCTTCCCAACACATGTCTCATATATCTAACATTTCCTTCCTCTGAATCACCCTAAAGGTAGCTAGCATTATTTCCATTGGGGCATGTGTAAAGGCAGACAGCACTACAACTCCTACCAGGCCTCCTTGTTCCACAGCTGAGCAAGATGGAGCATTCCCCACACCGAGAACCATGTGGTAGCCCTTTCATTCTTCTCATCAAACTAACAGGTAGTTAGCCATCTTAACAGGGAGGGGGTTATGTGGGTAGGAAGCCAGCACTACAACTCACACCAGGCCCCCTTGTCTCACAGCTGAGCAATATGGAGCACTCCCCACACCCAGAACCCTGTGGCAGCCATTTCATTGTTTTCATCAAACTTACAGGTAGGTAGCTATCTTGGTGAACAGCCTTTACAACGAAACTTTTACAACGCACTACCATTATGATGCAACCATTACAACGCAAACCATTACAACGCATTGCGCTTGGGGGGCGCTCTAGGATAGGGAATAGATTTAATTTACTATCCAACACCTTCCCTACTATCCACGGGGACTGGAGTTGGAATAGTAAATTAAACTATTCACTATCCAGCACCCCAAAGCGCTATACGTTGTAATGGTATGCGTTGTGAAAACCGCGTTGTAACGGCATGCGTGGTAAAAGCATGCGTTGTAACGTCATACATCCAGCTATCTTAACAGGGAGGGGGTTATGTGGGTAGTTAGCCAGCACTACAACTCCCAACAGGCGTCCTTGTCCCCCAGCTGAGTAGGATGGAGCACTTCCCACAACCAGAACCATGTGGCTGTCATTTTATTGTTCTCATCAAACTTACAGGTAGGTAGCCATATTAGCAGGGAGGGGGGGGTAAGTGGGTAGGAAGCCAGCACTACAACTCCCACCAGGCACCCTTGTCCCACAGCAGTGCAAGATGGAGCACTCCCCCCACCCAGAACCATATGGTAGCCATTTCCCTCCACTGTGTTACCTAACAGGTAGGTAGTCAGTGCATGCACCCTGTCATCCTTCTGAAAATGCATAGAGCCATATGACCACAACATCCCTCACATGTCAGCTAATTTGGCATAGATCTAAAAGTTACATTCAGTGTACAGCCAGCTAAGCGCATGTAACTGTCACAGAAATACACTTTGACTCACTAAGTCACATGTGAAGTTAATTCAGGTCCCAATCATGCACAGCACAGAATGCAATGTGTAAGTGCCATGGTGTCAAAGCATGAAGGCCCATATGAACCCAAAACTTGCACGGTCAATCTGTCAAACAAACAAAAGTACATGATATGGAAGAACATTTATAATATTCCAATGGCTGGTATTTGCAGATCTGAAACTGATTCTATGAAGAGTAAACAAAAATTAGACATTATCAAAAGTTGATGTTCACCAAGTTGGTAGATGATGGCATGTCCTTGTAAACACACCATCTGTACGTGTCACATGGTTGCAATTTACATGTCACACTAATGACAAGTAATGAATGTACCTCAACATAATGTCATGATGCTCATTATCTTTCAGCCATACCAAGTGATTGGAATGTAAAATGTTTGATGCATCAAATGTAACATCCAAAAGTGTGACACCAAGCGGGAGGCGTGGCCAACGACATGGCTGCTTAAGACATGCTTTCGCTGAGCTCCTGCCGAAAGTTCCATCCAACAACTTATCCGGCAGGCCAGAGGCCCGGAATTAAACTATCCCTGCAGCAGAAGAGCCACAGACCTCCCGGCGCTACTCTCTGTGGCACTTGGGAGGCATATCGGCCTCGGAAATGCTGTTGTACATCCCGGGAAGGTCCACCGGCACCCAATCAAAATGGCGTCTTGCCGGGACTGAAGCGGCTTGGCTGGCCCTGTGAGGTCACGGCACTCTCTGGGGAAACTGGACTCTTTCCTGCCGGCTCCTGGCGGACGACACCCCCACTACCACGCGACCTAACGGCCACGCGCAGGACTTTAGATGGAGCCCCAGAGAGGGAAGTGAGCCGGCCGCTGAGGGATGCCACGCCGCGCAACTTGCCAGCCCGTCGGTGAAGGCTGCTGAGAGGGGAGGTCCCCAGGCCGTCTCATCGGCAATAGGATCCTCCGAAGACTCGAACGGCTGCTGCCGCCGTGGCGAGATCGCCTGTATGTACATGTTGAGCCTTCTCCCCCTTGAGTGAGGCTGCGGTCGGACACGGTCGGGCTCAGACCGAGTTCCGTCCCCCACCGACTGTATTGTGGGGCCCTGAGAAACTGGCCGGGGGGCTGAGATCCTGCCCCTGTGGGATCCCGGAGAGCCTTGGAGGCCGCACACGCCAATCGAGGACTAACCTCCCCGCGATGGTAACGCGGTAGGGGGAAGAGATTGACTTGCTGTGGCTGTGGCGCCCTGGCCGGGCAGGGCCTCCCCAGTGCCCCTCTGACTGGGAAGCAAATACATGGTGGCCCGGCTTGGTCATAGGCTCTCCTTTCACCCTGAGCCCGCTGTATCCCTGAAGAGGCTGGGGTGGAGGGGCCTTCCTCCCACCGGATTGAACCTAGCCTCCCTTCCATGAACATCAGGTTGGACTTGTGGCCCCTATTCTCGGTCACTGGAAGCCCTGTTTGACTTGAGAGTGGATGACCTGGCTGGGCTTGTTACGGAGGAGAGGCGTTGCGGCACCACCGTCCAGCGTGTATATATACCCCTTCCCTCTCTGCAAGTCTTGGAGCCTGGACTCATAATTGCGCAGGAGGTCGAACGACTGTACTGAGGGTCTATCGGGAGATTGGCCTGTCTTTGGAGAGCTTCTGCTGCCTCACTTGGGCCATAACCTTGTGTCGTTTGAGCTGCGCAGCGAACCGTTGGGTAGGTCCACCCACGTCAGTTGGAACATCGTGCAGGAAGGAGGTGACTCCCCTGTCGCATAGAAGAACCCGTCCCTGCTTATCAACCACTCTTCCTGCGGATCATCACTGCACTCCCTGCCATGGGCAAGGACAAAGACCCGAAGCCACCGTTCCAAGGGAAAATGGACCAATACACTAAGGTAATCCCCCCCCCTCCGGAGGATCGACCGCCTAGTCGCACAGACACTGATACTCTTCTCCAGGCAATACAATCCTCCATGGTTGGCACTTGAAGGGAAAATAGGAGAAGTGGACACGGAAGTGACGCTATAGAGGCAGGACCTTTGTAACTTGGCTGTCAGAGTCACAGAATCGGAAACCCTGTGTGAGGCTGAGGACTCGATTCAGGATCTTTGTAAGGGGATGGCAGACCTTCAAGCTTTAAACAAAGACCTCCATTGGTACGTAGATGATGCAGAAAACAGAGCGAGGCTAAACAACGTACGCTTTGTGGGGTTCCGAGAGGGCGTTGAAGAAACAAGTACATCGGACTTCCTTTCCTCATGGCTCCTACGCACTTTCCCGACGGATACGTTTTTTACTTGCTTCGTCATAGAGAGGGCCTCCCCTGGGTGCGCAGCCACGACCCATCATTGCCCGCTTCCTTAACTTTCTAGATAGGGGCATGATCCTTAGGGAGGCCATAAAACTTGGGGACATTAGACATGAAAGCGCCCGTATAATGATTTTCCCAGACTACAGCAGGGAGGTCCAAAAACAAAGGCGCACTTACAACTCCGTGAAGACGAAACTGAGGGAACATAAAATCCAGTATATGCTTCTATTTCCTGCAAAATTAAAGGTACTCTTTATGGGAAAGACCTACTTCTTCCAAACACCGGAGGAAAGGTGGCAGTGAATTGAAGTGTGTCCTGTTCTGAAAAAGATGACAGATTTGCGGCGGACCAGTCAATCACTAGTAGAGAAAGATCCTAAACTCCTTGGATTCCATAGGTGAAATCCCGGGGTAACCGGAGGGAACGCCTGCAAGGGACAATGCTGTATGTTACGAAAGGGTTGGCCGTGTGTGGAGGAGGAGTGGACGATCGCTGGACTCCAATTTGCCAGTGAACTCACGCAACACCCGCATCCTCGGACGTCGTCAGCCCTGCACTGAGACAGACACTAGCAAGAGCACGTCCGGAGAAGAAGAAGAAGATGATCCATCGCAACATCCTCTGGTTGCTGATATTGTGCCAATGGAACACGTCAATGAGATGGAAACGCTTGTCACGCAGGGAGAAGCCCCTGACTTGAACCCCTGAACGGGGGCCTTAGAGACTTGCCTTTGGACCACATTAGTAAGGCTAAGCTTGGTATTAGACACCCCCTTACAATACCTTCTCGACCTGCAGAGCGACTGAAGGGTTGCATTCAAGAGCAAGTGAAAGTTCAGAAGAGGCCTAAGACTAAGATATTTGCTCTTCTCCCCCCCTTTTCTTTACTTCTTTACTGTCACAGAGTCTGCAGGACACACACTACCATCCACACCCCTATTCCAGGGCGCTACTTTGCTGCTTACGCATACCTACGCCACAATTGCACTATAGTCTCCCATGATGAGTTCGGAGAATAGACCCTTCACGGCCCTAACCTGGAATGTTAATGGCCTTGGGGACAAAATCAAGAGGGTTGGTAATGTCCTTCATAAAACGCACCCATCCGGATGTGGTAATGTTACAGGAAACCCATCTCAAAGGTACTAATTGTGGATTCATAGTGAGGGGGGCATATACCGTCCTGGCTCATGCGGGTTACACCTCGGGGGCCAGCTCTCCATGACTTCTAGGTAAAAGTATTGCTGGTGCTTGCAAACACTGCACATTTCCCAATATTCCCTGAGGCCACACTTGCATTTTTTGGCTCACCTCACGCTGTTCAGAAAGCAAAGAATGTCCAGTACATGGTGTTCATTAGAATTGCAGTGGCTAGTAGTCTAATTTTACAAACATGGAGGACGAACCAGATGCCATCTCTAGATCACTGGCAGACTAAAATGCAGAGAACCAAAATGTTTGAGGAAGCTTATGCCAGGCAAGTGTGGTGTTTCTCAAGGTTCACAGTGGTGTGGGCCAAAGTCAGGGTGCACAATTGATAGTCTGGGCAGCTGAACATCAGGCGCAGAAGAGCAAGAGAAAATGTATTTGTATTGGAGGTCTAGTACTTTGGCGCGGCCGGTGCAGGTAAGAGTGGTGGGCGGGATGGGGCGGGGGAAGTCAACAGATGCCGACTCATCAATGCAATGAGTGCAAGGTAAGTGGGTTCATTTATTTTTTTATTTTATTTTCCCTATTCTGTCATCTGTTGACTTCCCCTCACCCCGCCCCACCCCACCGCTCTTACCTGCTCCGGCCGCGCCTGCAAGACCTGATGGGTAAGGACATACTGTCAGTTTCACCAGCAGATTGGATACCTACTCTATGTGGGCGCCTTATGAGCATCGTGCCCTCATGTAGTGGCCTGCTGGGCAGTATGGGTATTTGTCCACCTATGCAGCTCTTGTAATTGGCTGAGCTTGGAGAATAGAGTAACTTGTCAGGTTATGTTTTGTCCTATACAGACTTACAATATCAACCAACACTTGACACTTTTTCCTGTTCACACTGTTACTGCTTTCATGAGTTCTGTTTTTAAATGTCACATGTCTACTCATTTTGTACACAAGTTATTGAAGATCTCCCTAATCCAGCCTTTTTATGCACCCGAACTCTTATTAATGATGAATTGGAAAGTTGTTAATGTTCTGAGTTTCCTACGTATTTTCAAAACAATGATACATCTTACCTATAGACAGATTTCATCTCGTACAGCATTAATTGATAATAATGACTGTATATGACACTTTGCAGTTTTGCACTTTATATACGTTTTCTTGGACTCCGTCGCTATGTGATATGGGGGCATATTTGCCAAATTTCGGCGTTTGCGAATCGCAAACGCCCCTTTGGTATGTAGGTGGCACTTAGCAAAATAAGGAATCCCAAAAATTGTGATTCTTATTTTGTTTATAGCATTTAATGAATCGCAATTTTGCGATTCCTTAAATGCTATGTAGGGGTGCCTTAAAAATTGCGATTTTGGCATAAGGAATCGCAAAATTCCACCTACTTCAAGTAGATGGTATTTTGCGATTTCCTTTAAAAATTCATTTTTTTTTTAAATTCAAAGTGCCATGTGGCGCACATACATGCCCTTAGGGCATGTATGTGCGTCACATGTACTTACAGGCACATTCCAGGGGTGCAACAGGTGTCCTTTGGACACCCTGGCACCCTTGGAATTGCGATTCTCAAATTGGGATTTTCTCACAGAAAATCACAATTTGAGAATGTATCCCCATTCATTCCTATGGGCCTTTTGGCCCATAGGAATGAATGGGACATTCATTCCTTAATTGCGATTCGCAATTTTCTAATCGCAAATAAGGAATGTTAGAGATTCGCAAAAAAATTGTGAATTATTACCTACATTCCATTTTGCTATTCTCAAATAGCGATTCCTTGAAAATCGCTATTTGGGAATCGCAAAATGGAAATGGCCTACATATGCCCCATGCTGAGCAAATTGCCTGTTTTACATGTATACGGTTAATGTTGTATTCTTTTTTGACTATATACTGCTAAATAAAAAGAAATACAACCCACTAAACTGCAAGCAAACATTTCTCCTCTGAGCCTCTACTTGGTACACTTTTGTAGTAGTACTTGTTTGCTCTGAGTCCTGAGTAACCCTTTTTGTTGCAGTTTTACATAGCATGATTTCAACCTGGAAGATTGGGGCTTTTAACCTGAGCACCAGTTCAATTACACAGACCATATTAATATTTTTGGCACAAAGAGATTAAGTGATTTGCCCAAACTCACAGATTGTTGCGCCAATGCCGAGACGGGAACTTGGTTCCCCAGTTGCAAAGTCAGCAGCTCTGGCCATAACACCAGATACTCTCCCCTTGTTGTCCCTTTCGCTTTCTACAAATGGGAAAGGGGCAACAGAAGCAGTCTCAAGCACATATATCCTATTTTTGGCTTGTGATCATGTTTGTGGCATAAGGTATTTAGAGACCAGCTCATTGTCCAGTATTTTTATTTTGTGATTTAGTATGTCACTAAATATTTGTAATGTTTTGTCAGCAGACCATCAGTCTAGTTGGTTTGGTAGTTTCTAGATTTTGGATGGTCTCCTGAAGATTCTATCACAACTCTTCTTTTGTATCTAAGAATATTTTTTTCTCCCCTCCCTGTTTTGGTGATATAACTCTGTGCACAGTATTATTAATCTGTAACTCCTCAACCTACACGCATCTTTGTAAAGTAAGAAAAACATACATCTGAAGATCTTTTCCTAAGAGGAGGCTCTATTGGATGGTGTTGTATTCTGGGTCTTATCCAAGTAGTTTCTGAACCAATATTTTTACTTCTTCTAGAGTGACCCCTTATTCTTCTCTACATTCAAAATGTTATTCTTTTCATCTTTTTATTTTATACACAAATCTTTCCTGCTAGAGTCTCACAAGCTGCGGTCTTAATGATCTACGTTTTCTGAGTATGTACACTTGATTGATTCTGTTCACTAAGTGGATAGTTTTTCAAATATATTTGTATCTATTTTTGATTTTCCCTACTCTCTTGTTTTTCCCTTTTTTTTATTCCTGCTACTCAAATGGTCGATCTTTCCACCCCTTACCAGCCTCTTATATCCATGCCAAACTATTTCTGCCACAGGCATGTAATCATTGATATTAAAGAATTTCCTCTGCTCCTCCTTAAGCCCACCTTATAACCTTACTTCTCACTTCAGATATTCAGATAAATATGTCTAGAAAAACAACAGAATTATTAGAGAACATTTGGGTTTGCAACAGATATTGGAGACCCCTGCAGCAATTGTTTTCTTAGTGATACTCATCTTTATCTAGTGATATTCGGCTTGACTTTCTATTCTTGTTATAATGAAAAGTGTACTGCCCCTTGTACACTCCAAAAGTCCATGGAATTTAATGAAGCGATCACATTCTTTGCTGCTATACTTACTCCTCTAGTTTTACATTGAAGTTCAAATCACTGACCACTATATAGGAGCTTAGAAACTGTACTAACCCCATTAATAATTCATCCTAGACTATACACCTATCCCTATTTTGGCAATAGACTGACATAAGTATAATGTTTAATCCATGGCCACTAGCTCACCTATGTATTTTGATCTCTATCATATTTCAACTGCTTTTCATTGTGACCATTACTGCAATCTTATGTGTGAATTTTGCTTACTTACAGATGGCCATATTTCATCACAGTGTAATCTCCCAAAATATCTCAGTTCCTTCTCAGTGGCATGTGCCTCCTGCAAGACAATTTGAACCACCATATCCTTTACATACTCCTTTGAAGGGTCCTTTTTGATTTCTGCATCCATTAATATTCTATGGTATGGTTAGTATCCTACCATTATGTATGGCTTTTCCATATTCTCAGCTTGCTTCTGGGTTTCAGGCAATATGTTTCCTTTTACTCATGATCTAAAAAATAATGTAGTTATTCTCATCTTACTTTGCTTTTTTGAAGCCTCTCATCCACTTCCAGCGAAGCTCGCCCATATGGGCCCCAGGGCACTGACCCCTCAACAGAACACTCTCCTCCCCTCTACTTGTTCAACACTTCATAGCTTTAACATTTAAAGATATTATCTCAGCTGGTCGTGTCAGCAGCAGAGGTGACTCTGTATGGCCATGGCTATTGCGCAAATAGGAGGGTATTTCCTCTACAGCCTGGCATCAAAGATTCACAGTCCATTAGGGGACATGCTGCACCAGCTTCAGGCAGTGCAGCATGTCAGCTAATGGAGCCTTGATGGGGCTTGTCAGCCCATTATCCCAATCAGAAGTCAGGATGGAAGAGGAAGGCCAATTTCATCATGCGCACAGCTTCTGATATGACAGAAGTTCAGGTGCCAGACCAGGGCAAGCTAAACCTGTCAATCATGACAGCTTCCAATCATTCCTTCAGGTGCAAAGTCAGGAACAGTAGAGTCATGCCACATGGAGAGAAGGATCATCAATTTATCCCATGGCAGAGATCAGTACTACACTATGGGCCCTATTATGATGGCGGTTTTCCCGCATCCTCCGAGCCGGCGGAAGCCAACGCCGGCCCGGCGGATGCGGGAAAACCGCAGCGGACTGAAAAAGACCCCCCGCCAGATTAGGATGGCTGGGGGATCATTTTTCAGTCTGCAGCTTTTCCACCGCGGTCGCCTCCCGTCCGCGGCGGAAAAGCACTAACATGGCTGGCAGTGTCTATCAGACACCGCCAGCCATATTAGGATGTCTGGAGGAACATGCCTTTACAACAAATAGGAGGGAGAAGGAGGTTAAACCAATCTTGGTCGGCCTCCAGTCAGTATCAGAAATACAGGAACCCACTGTGAAGGGTTCAGAGACCTATATGGTGTTTTATGGTTACTGCTAATTAAGTCAGTGTGTACCAAAATTTGAGAAAGAAAAATTTCTTTCTAGAGTCCCCTCACTCACCGGGGTTGCCCCACGGTGACATGCTTCATCATTGGGGCCATCCCAGTTCTCTACGAAAAGGGGCGTGCTGCGAGAAGCGGACTACGCAGGAGCACATGTTTGTGAAATGACTATGTGTGGTGTAAAGTGTAGTGATGGTGGAGTGGGTGTGTGATTAAAAATACCGTGCTAGTGGGCCTCAACAATTTATTTTGCTCCTAGTGTGGTATGATTAAAATGGGGTAACACTGTGTTCCAACTTTAAGTTTGAGCTAGATCAGTGTTATGGTCGACATGTTTCAAGCACCCCAAGCTTTTCATCAGGACCATACAGGGTCCAGCCCTGTATTTTCCACTCCAGACCATGAAATTACACTTCATGGTCTCAGGCGAGGGCAGGATCGCCTCGTGGAAACATTGTTCCTATCGGCAAACCCGCTCGGTACTACCTGTTCAGTCCTCACCCGACCGCATACTCAGCCCTCGCCTGAGACCATGAAGTGTAACTTAACACTCATATATAGATACGAGTAGAATACAAATCGTATGTATATGAAAAACGCATGTTTTATTATAAACAGCGTATAGCATAACAATCACTATTTATTGAAAAAAACCTATTTATTAGAATATAGGAGTGGAAAATACAGGGCTGGACCCTGTATGGTCCTGATGAAAAGCTTGGGGAGCTTGAAACATGTCGACCATAACACTGATCTAGCTCAAACTTAAAGTTAGAACACAGTGTTACCCCATTTTAATCATACCACACTAGGAGCAAAATAAATTGTTGAGGCCCACTAGCACGGTATTTTTAATCACACACCCACTCCACCATCACTACACTTTACACCACACATAGTCAATTCACAAACAAGTGCTCCTGCGTAGTCCGCTTGTCGCAGCACGCCCCTTTTCGTAGAGAACTGGGATGGCCCCAATGATGAAGCATGTCACCGTGGGGCAACCCCGGTGAGTGAGGGGACTCTAGAAAGAAATGTTTCTTTCTCAAATTTTGGTACACACTGACTTAATTAGCAGTAACCATAAAACACCAACTAGGTCTCTGAACCCTTCACAGTGGGTTCCTGTATTTCGGAACATGCCTTTGCACAGCGGCATTTCCGCCGTGCAAAGGCATAGGGATTTTTGCTTGGGGGCCCGTTGCGGGCCCCCAGGGGTGAAGAGGGGGTGGGGGGTGCACATGGGGGGTACCTATGGTACCCCCCTGCATTTGCCTGCACAAAGCGGCAGGCACCGGGCGGTGCCTGCCGCTTTGTGCATGCAAATGCACAACTTACATTTTTATCATTGCGGCGGGTGCTGCTTCAAGCAGCACCCGCCGCAATTATAAAAATACAGGATGTGACCGCCAGGGTGGCAGTCACATCCTAATTTGCACGGAGGGACCGCCGCAGCCCCTGTGGACGGTCCCTCCTACTCTATGGTGGCAGACGGATTCAGGTCCGTCCGCCATCATAATCGGCCCCTAAGTTTGTATTTGTGTATGTGTAAGAAATTGGGTTGTTCGTTGACTGAGGTGTAAGTCCTGGTCAAGCAGCAACCACAATCCTTCTCATGGTCATGAACATGGAACCCTAAATTAACCTTTGCTCACTCCCTTGATAGCTTGGCGCAGAGCAGTCAAGCTTAACTTAGAGGCAGTGTGTAGAGTATTTGTGCAACACCTCAAACAATAACACAGTGAAAACACACCACAAAAGAAGACCACAACAGATTTAACAAATAGAGTAATTTTTAATAAATAAAACAAGACCAAAACAACAAAAATCCAATTAGTGGAACTGGAAATTTTGAATTTTACATTTTTTGTGTGAAAATAGCACCAAAACAGCACAGAGCGCCACCTGCGGATATCTGGTGGCACCGGATTGGGACAAAGTCACAAGTTCAAGCCGGCCGTGATGGAGTACAGGCTGGCTAAAGTGACCTTGTTAGGCCCACTGAAAGGAGTACCTTAAATACTGGCTGCGTAGCATTTTGTGGAGTTGCATTGAAGATGCACTGCGCAGCCAAAGTGATGCATCGTTCCTGAGGTCCTGCTGCATCATCATCGAGGATCCCAGCGTTGGGGATGTGGCATGCAGTGGGCGATGCATCAGTTCTGAGGAGCTGAGACGCTGCTAAGCAGAGTCTGTCATCAAGACTGCCATCAACAAAAGATGTGAGGACCTGCGCGGTGTAGGCACCACACCGTCGGGCGATGCATGGGTTCCAAGGGCTGCTGAGGCAATGAGTGTCTTTGCGATGGGTCTAATCCATGCAGCAGCGGTGATGCATCGGTTCTGCTTGGTGATGTGGCATTCAGCCAAGGTGATGGGTCGGTTTTGCTCAGAATTGCACTGTTCAGCAGAGAAGATGCATCAGTTCTGCAGGCAAGCACCTTAGGCCCACTTCCAAGGGTCCAGGACCAGGGTGGCACCACTTGGCAGGTTAGACTCAAAGATGGAAGAGTCATGTGCAAGTGCAAGGTTGTTGGAAGCCTTTTATTTCCCTGAGGCATCAGTTCAGGAAGCCAGCCAACTCATCTTTTGATCACTCGGGGTTCAAGAAATGCAGGTCCAGTACTTCTAACGCAGGGAAGATGGCTGCAGGCAGTTGGCCAGCAGAGCAAAGCAGGTGTCCAGCAGTTGGGTAGTTCCTACTGATCCGTAGGATCTGCACACTGTTTGGAAAACATAAACTATGGGCTTTGTGCCAAGGCTGATTCCAGACACCCACAGGATATGTTGGTCTATAGACCAGCTAGCTCACACTGCCACCAGAAGCCCCCCTAACCTATCGGTGAGTAAATGGTTTCTGGAAACCACTGAAAATGACAACTCTGCCCCCTCAGGGATCATTGAAACAGTACATAACCTTTTCGCTCAGTCACTCATGCTCACTTATCTTCTGATCCATTAATAACAATGGGGTTACCCAACAAAGCCCAGAACCTGGGGATAAGTACAGTAAACGAATAGTGGTTCTGCTGCTTACAATCTTAAAGAAAAAGCAATTATTTTGAATTCTTGGCCCCTATATTAGCCTGTACATTACTACAAAAAATATACTAGGTGACTTAATCAAGAATAAGAGAAATCTCCCAAATTTTTATGAAAAATTATTATTTATAATAATGTATCAGCACACGTGGTATAAACACCATACATAAATAAATCACATCACATGACAAACATAGGCAAGTGTGAACATTACATAAATATACACTTCACAACATATGACAGTATAAACATATATAAATAAATATACAACATCTAATTCATCCAAAGACATCCTATTTGTAATCTGAATTATATGTCAAGATTTCAGAATTTAATTGTACAGTCACTCAATAGACATTGATTAGGACGTTCAGTTAAACACGTCGATGTTTCGACCCCTCTTTTGTACAGGATAAACTTGTTTAGTCAGTCTGGTATCTTCATCAGACTAGATAAAAAGTGTGTGCAACCAATTCAATGTGATGCGGCGTCTTCCTTAATCAATCAAGCAAATGCTCGTTCCTATCAAGGAAATCCTTCACTAGCTCCCGTTGTTGATCAAAAACTCTCTGAGTATTGATATCACCTGTATTTCTTTATATGACCCTCCATTGGTTTGTCCTATGCAATCTATAATGTATTGGGTTTATTCTAATGTGTGTTATCCGAGGCGTAGGATCAAAAGACCTTTCAGCTTAGGGCACAAAAGGTATCAACTTAATACAAAAGCAGTCGTATTAATCGTCCACCGGCACCACCCTGCTCAGTCAGTGCGGGTCAAAAGCACTGTGGTCTCACGCTTCATAAGGTCCCCGCCATCGTGCACGCCCGCATCCGTGCAGGTACTAAGCTGAAAGGTCTTTTGATGCACTCTGTCCAGCCACCCAGCGCAGGAATGCTGGGAAATGCCGAGCTCCCTAGTGCCTTCCCCCTGGATGAGCCCCATATTGCTCTCTGTGTTTGGACTCTTGAGGCCTTGTTGGGGTAGGGAAAATACTCTCCAGCCATGTTGGGCGGCTGTAGTGGGTGAGAGGTGGGCTGTTTCGGCAATGGTTGATTCACCTGGGTTTTGCTATTCTCTTCCCCCTCATACTTTCTCCACTTCCCTCCTCTTCTTTCCCCCTACGGCCTCTAACCTAGGGAAGCTGATCTCTGTGTCGGTCCTGGTGTGCATGGATAATTAAAAGCGCATGGATGACCGGAAGTGCAAATTGTGCTTACATCTAATGCTATTGACCCGTGCTCCCTCCCCTGCACACATGATTAAATGGCAGTGCAGACATGGCTGAAAGAACTGATAAGACATGCGCACCTAAGACGGCAACCTGGTGTGTGTGCGGTTTGAATTACATCAGCGCGGTGCGACTAATGGTGGCGCCTTTTCACTGATATGGAGCTGACACTTCGTCCACGCAGAGGTCCACTTGTGGGATGCCTGTTGTCTGTGTCTGCACATTAGTATGCTGGGTGGAGAGTCTATAGTGGGCTGCTCTGGTTGCGTCAGGGACAAGACCTTCACTCTCAGCAAATGGCCTGCCAAGGTGTACGCGCATTGTAGTGGCCCACAGCTGGTGGTTTCTGCCTCCCTTCCTGGTACGCATGGATGCATGGTCATACAAAGATGACTGCCACTGTTGACGAGGTGCACCCACTAAAGGCTGTAACCTGGAATGTGAGTGGCCTGAACAATGGTAGAAAGATGCGATTAGTGGTAGCTCTTCTCAACCGATACGGGGCAGACACTTGTTTTTTACAGGAGTTACATCTTATGGGAGCATCCTGTTTGCACTTGCGGATGGGCTGGATGGGCGAAAAAAAGTTGTGGCGGGATATTCCAATTATGCCAGGGGAACAGCCATTATTCTCAGAAAGGGTCTCCCTTGGCACACGTGCACTGTAAGTTGTGATACCAGGGGCCGGTATGAGATAGTGGTGGAAGTTCTTGGCGGAAACCCAGTACGACTTGTGTCAATATATGGCCCCAACACCGATGACCCCCAATTTTTTAGAAAGGTGTGTCGGCTGGCGGACACACTTCGCCCCGGGGTGGTGTTATGGAGGGGTGATTTAAATGTGGTTCTCGACTTCGATTACGACAGGTCAAGCGCCTCTCACAGACCTCACCCTTGTGCCGCAGCGCAACTGCTAGCCCTTGTGGAAGATCAGGATTTGATTGACGTGTGGCGTCGTCATCATATATTCAGCCGAGAGGGGACTTGCATTTCTTCTTCGTGCCCTTCATGGTCTAGAAATTACTACTGGCTCATATCCCGAGATGTGGACACATTGGTCCGCCACTGAGCTCATCTTGCTCAAGCCTTATTGGATCATGCTCCAATACTGTTAGAATTCACTCTGCCAGATGCGCCAGCCAGAGCCTTCAGCTGGAGACTTCCAGCTAGGGCCCTTCGAAATCAGGTGTTCCGTGAAGAGATTTGGGTCACCATCATGGATAACTTTGATACCAATGCTGGCTCCGTAGACTCCCCGTAAGATTGTCATCAGGGGGCAGAGTATCACCAAACACTCTGGTATCCTACGCTCATTGCAAAGTGATCTGCAGCGGCTGGAGATAGAGAATAATTCTCATGAATCCGATTTTTTCGCATCCGGTCAGCTCACGACTTTTGGGCAGATCAAAGCTAAAACAGCAGAATTTTAAGAGGCTGCGCATAGAGAAGTGCACTTCCTGGGTCGGGAAGCGCTCGCTTGCCAATTTGGGGAGGGAGACCCGGATGACAAAACCCTTGGTGGTCTCCTTAAAAAGCCGTGGGCTGATGACTATATATGCAGAGGAGGATCTGATGGTGGTTGGGAAGGAAGCTGCCCAGGCTAAAATGACTCAAACTACTCCTCTCTGTATGCTGCACGACAATCGGAGGCCCTTCCTGATCTACTCCCTTTCTTCGACTCCATTGATAAGTACAGGCCTCAGCAAGGCCCGTTAGTGCAAAAGGGTTCACCCTTCCGTGAACGAAGTCCTTAGACTATAGGAAGAAATTGGCACGGAAACTGTAAATACAAAAACATAGTTTAATAAACCTTTAAAGGTGGTACTACAATCTACACAACACTCTACAGCATTGTACAGAGTAGCACAATGAACTCAAGCACATGGCCCCCTTTTATACACAAAGAAGGGGTTCATAAGTAGGCGGGTACAACTCAGAGCATGATTTACGACCATATAAGGATATTTCTGAACATGATCAATACATGGGTGGAGTTAACGGTTCTTGAGACCCGCGAAAAAGCACATTCCTATCTACGCTGATCAAAGACAGATGTGACTCTTACTGAGCATGCGCCAGACGCACAAAGGGCTAATTATAGACTGTTGCTGGGCAGATCTGAAGGGCGACTAGCGAAGAGGTAGGACTCGTCTCATGGCGGGCACATGGCAATATGTAGCATAGGAAATGGCGGACATAGAAACAAAATGAAATCCGAACAACACTCGATATAGAGCTGGAAAACGTAATTCATATGTTACAATATCATGTCTTTAGCTAATGCTTAACATTATCGCTGTTTTATTTACAACAGACGACCCTTTCAGCATTAACTGAAGACATTCGGTTTCCTAGGATAATCTAAATACTCATCGTTAATATCGATGCTCATCATTTCAGCTATCTCTCTAGTCATGCTTTTCTGGTGGACAGCCTCAGCAACAGCTCTTTTATTAGGTACACCGAATGAAACACATAGGGAACATATCATTGGACTACATTGGATACATATACAACATGTAAAAATAATTGCAACAATTATACATAGGCCAGTAAGAACTTTCCAGCCCCATGTAGAGATCAGAGTCCAAAACCAACTTGAAAAGGTCCAAGTTCCATTTTCAACGTGTATATCACCAGCAATCTCACTGATTGCTTTGTATACAGAAGGAGTGTGGTCAGGAATAAATATGCAGCAGCTACTTCCAATAATTCTACAAGCACCACCTCTATCTGCTAACATAACATCTAAAACCATACGGTTTTGCAAAGCAACAATTCTAGTAATTTGCAGTTCTTCAGTGAGATTTCCAAGGGCTGCAGCAGTTTGATTTGTTACAGCTTCTACAACTCTAGTTAATCGCTGTATCTTT
Organism: Lissotriton vulgaris; assembly: GCF_964263255.1. Lineage (NCBI taxonomy): Eukaryota > Metazoa > Chordata > Amphibia > Caudata > Salamandridae > Lissotriton > Lissotriton vulgaris. The sequence continues at coordinate 182,122 of NW_028253152.1, forward strand.
CTACTATTCAGAGCAGCTCCAACGAAGAAAAATAAACCTAAATTAAAGTCTATATATTGTTGCAAACTAGTGTCGGTTTGGTCTACATCATCAATAGACAGAGTTCGCTTATATCTGTTCACGGTTACATTATTCAATAATTTAAAGTCTTTATGATATGATGCAGGTGCTAGGAACACAGGCGGCAGTAAAAATGCTACATAACACACTCCAGACCATCCGGCTGGTAATCGGTAATAACCTCTATTACCACATACGAAATAGGTATTATGAGAAGCCAAAAATGTGCTGTTATTTAAACCATTCAGTACGATAATACAGTCGCTAACACCTACAAGGATATAACCTACACTCTGAACACATAAATCTGCTTGTGCTTGGGCCACTGAAATCACAAATTTCTCATTTCCAACAATGTCTCTAGTGTTTGTGAAAATGTAGGGCGTTGAATCATTGTCCGGTTGATACTCTTCCCACTCCCATATAGTTCCGTTGGCTTGTGGATAGCCTTCTTTGTCCTGATGGCATTCTTTATTCAGTCTGAAAAGTAATCTGCCCACTGTAGGCTTCCTCGTGGCAAAAAGCAAAGTGTACCATGCTCGACAAGAGCCATTATGAGAAAAAGGGAGAGGTATGAACGGTGTTCCCCCCTTCTTCTGGTGTGCTGGCATCATACCACATATCCAACAGTTTGTGGCATTAGTAGCAACATGGGTATGGTGCAGCATCTGGATGAAAGTGGTATTCAAATATGACTGTCGATGCTTCAACTCTTGATATGGAAGCGTGTAGAAGAAATGCTCACCTGGCACTGGAGTGGAAACAACATACAATTCACGGGCAGGAATTGCATCCTTGACAAACCATGTGATTGTAGCAACAACTGCTACAGCAGCAATGAACCCTACAGCACAGAAAACGTTCTTCTTCTCCATTCGAACAAATGTACAAGCAATATCTTCCTGAAACTAAAAAGGTTGTCAGAACTCTTCCCCCTAGGCAGCCGTTGTTTTCTTCACCAGCGGGCCAAGACGGGTGTCACTATACTAATGCAGGGCTGATCCCCCCCCTTGCCTCATCGGCTCTCCGTTTCACTAACCTAGGGGCTGTTCTGACAACTTATCACACAACTGCAGGGTCTTTCCTCTGTCGTAGATTGTATCTCCTCGCTCCAGGAACTGTCGGGTACGGGAAGAAATCCTCAGATTCGTCAGGTACCATAGCACGGCCTCTCTCCGCAGTCAGGATTTCTCGATGGTCAGTCAATACAGCAGGCTCCACCAATCCGGGTTGAACCTTCCGACAGTGTACGGAATGGATCCAATTCTTCTGGTTGGTGACTCGGACAGCTGTTCTCGTCGCCAGGAGAACCTGCTCGGGACCACACCACCTTGGCTCCAGACTGCTCGACCTCTCGAATGATTTTATAAGGACGAAATCTCCAGATCGGAGATTATGGCCTTCACCTGTGGACCGGTCGGGAGTGCTTCTCGAACCTGTTGATGAATAGAAACCAGACTGTCAGTAAATTGTGCCAAATAGTCATTCATTAAAACACAAGGTACATCATACACTGAGCTTGGCTTGGGCACTCCCCATATATTCATGGGACGCCCAAATACAATCTCATAAGGAGTAAGACCTGTTCGAGAGTGTGGTACTGATCTAATAGACAATAATGCCAAAGGCAAAGCATCTGGCCAAGTCAGAGAAGTAGAAGCTTGTATCTTTGCTATTTTAAGCTTTAAAGTACCATTGTACTTTTCCACCAAGCCTGCTGACTGTGGGTGGAACACTGCATGGAATTTCTGTTTTATTCCCAATCCTTTCAGGACATATTTGACAACGTCCGCTATAAAATGAGGCCCGTTGTCACTCCACAACAATCGACAAACACCATATCGAGGGAAGAATTCCTTCAATAGCACCTTTGCCGTAGTAATTGCAGTATTGTCTTTCGTAGGGTATGCTTTAATCCATTTGCTGAATGCACAAACCACAACTAAGACATATTTCAGATTATTTCAGCGTTCAAGCTGAATATAATCCATTTGCAAAACTTCAAAAGGTGCAGTAGGTGTTGCAAATCCTCCTGTTGGAGTTCGTGTCCCTTTTCCTGGATAGTACTTGAGACAAATCATGCAGGTCTGGACTACTCTCTTAGCCGTGCTAGAAATCTCTGGATGCTCCCAAACTTGCATAAGCAATTTCACAATTGCTGAAGCTCCAACATGTGCTAGCCCATGTGCCATCCGAACCATAGGTTGTACAAAAGCTATGGGTAACTTCCACTTATCCATCTGCTTATTTCTCCAACAACCTTCATCATCCAACTCTCCATCTTTAGACCATTGCTCCCGTTCTTTATCGGAAGCAGTCCTCTGTATCTCTAGTACCTCCTTCCTAGCATCGTGCCATCGTTCAGCTTGTGACTTCATGACGTACATTGAAGTGGAGTCAGGCTGCATCGCAGTTTCTCGGGCTACTCGATCTACAAAAGCATTCCTTTCTCTCACTTTATCTGTTACTTTCTTGTGTGCGTTGCATTTCACTATAGCTATCTTCTTTGGATACGTCAATGCAGTCAAAAGATTATGTACTAATTCTCTGTACATTATCTGTGCTCCATGTGATGTCAGAAACCCTCTTTCCTTCCAGAGCAGGCCGAAATCGTGCGCTACTCCAAAAGCATAGCGGCTATCCGTGTAAACGTTCACGCATAACACTGCACTAAGCTCACATGCTCGTGTCAATGCTATCAGTTCCGCTGCCTGAGCTGATTTCTGTGGTATGCGTGTGGTCTCCACTATTGTATGTAGCGTGGTAATAGCATATGCTGCTGAAGTCGTACCATCTGGCAGCTTTAGGCAAGACCCATATACCCACAGTTCTCCATCTACATCTAAAAAGGGTGTATCCTGCAAATCAATACGACCCTTTGTCTGTTCCTCAGTCACGAAAATGCAATCATGTGCTTCTTGCGCCTCAGGCTGAGTCGCCGGAAATGGCAACAACGTGGCTGGATTTAGTGTTGCACATCTCTTCAGTGTAATATGAGGAGCCAACAGCATCAGCTCATATCCTGTTAAACGAGCGCTAGTTAAATGCTGTGTCTTTGTCTGATTTAAAAGAGCATCAACAGCATGGGGGACCAACACCAACAACTTATGAGATAACACGATCCCCTCACTCTGACGTATTGACACAGCTGTCGCTGCAACCGAGCGAAAACAACCAGGCAGCGCTCGAGCAACAGGATCAAGTACTGCCGAGAAGTATGCGCAAGGGTGCTGCTTATCACCGTGCATCTGCACTAAAACTGATAATGCGCATCCATCTCTTTCATGTACATACAATGTAAAAGGCTTTGTGTAATCAGGGGTGCCTAACACAGGTGCTGAACAAAGGGCCTGTCGTAATTGCTGGAAAGCATTCTCACACTCATCTGTCCAGGGAAGGGGAATTGGAGTGTCCTTCGTCAAAATTGCCAACAGTGGTTTAACTATGTGTGAAAAACCCAGTATCCACTGCCTACAAAAAGAAGTAAGACCCAAAACTGCTCGAACATCCTTCTGTGTAGAAGGTGCTGGTGTGTCCAAAATTGCTTGAATACGATCCGATGTGAGTGCACGCCACTCCTTAGACAAAAGGTGACCTAAGTAGGTTACCTTAGGTCTGCAATATTGCAGTTTCTTCTTGGATACTTTGTGATTGTGTGATACCAGAAAAGAAAGCAAAGACAATGTACACTTCTCACATTGCTCAGGGGTATCGGCCGCCAACAAGATGTCATCGACATATTGTATAAGCGCCACACCTTCAGGCAGAACAAACGGATCCAATTGTCGTTTCAATGCTTGACTGTAGATACTAGGACTCTCAGTATAGCCTTGAGGAGCTCTACAAAATCTATACAATTGATTATTCAAAGTGAAGCCGAAGAGATATCGGCTATCAGGATGAATAGGGATTGAAAAGAAAGTGTTCTTCAAGTCTATAACGGAGAACGTGGTTGCTGTTGGTGGAACCAGAGTAAGAAGTGTCATAATGCCAGAAACCACTGGGTTTTGAGGTATCACTATCTTATTCACCTCCCTCAGATCGATAATAAATCGATAAATCCTAGTGTCAGTGTCTTTCTTCAGAATCGGTAGGATAGGAATGTTACAAACATTGTATGGAACCTCTTCTACTACCCCACTTTAATGAGATCCTGCACAATCTGTATAAGCGCCTCCTCCCCCTCCTGTGAAATACGATATTGAGGTAGGCGTGGCAACACAGCTCCCTCCTTTACACTAATGTGCACCGGGGGGATGACCATCTGTCCCACATCAGTATCTGAAGTAGCCCACAAACTACGAGGTAAAGAAGCCATTGCAGTATCCTCTTGAACCATACACACCCTCTCCATTGTCCGATAGTTGTAGTTTAACACGTACTCCTTCAGGGGAGCAACGTATTGTGGCTCTGAAATGCTTGAGCATATCCAAACACATAATGTTATCAGGCATGTTTGGGGAAAGCAAAAATGGACATGGTGAAACAAACTTATCTATGTGAAATGCAAGGGGTTGTGACAACGGGCTAAGGAAAGGTGTTCCATCGAACCCTATCGATGTAATCATTAAGCCAGACAGGGGAGCCCTCGGAACCAATTGTTTAGACAAAGCGCTACGAGTAGCTCCTGTATCAACCAGAACCCGATCAGTAGAACCCAAAACATGTGCTGTAACATAAGGACCCCTCTGATCTACTGGCACTTCAACTGATTCCTTACCCCATCCTACGCAATCCTATGCATACTGTGAATCATGATATTCAGGACGTTCGTAATCAGACATTTGATACTGATTTCGTCGATCAAAAACATTAGACCCATCTTGCGGTCGCATATTAGATTCAAACCTAGCACGATCATTCATGTTTCCCCTGGGGCCTAGAAGGCCCCCACGATTTCTCATCGGTCCTTGACCACGTCCTTGCCGCTGTGAACGCAACAATGGAAACTCCTAGCCCAATGGCCCATCTGTTTACAATACGCACATTGATCCCTAGCCAAATTCGGACGAACAACGGAAGAACCATAAGATCCTCGACCACCCCTATCGGTACCTCTATGTGGCGGTCCGTACATTTGTGCTAACATAACCTTCGTTTTCAAATCTTTAGACTTCTTCTCTTCATCACACTTCGCTTCTAATTCCTGACGCTCATAATACTGAGCCATCGTCAGGAGGGATGCCGGAGACAAAGTCGTCCAAGAGCTTTCACTCGCTTTTAACCGAGCTGCCACTCCTGGTAATAAATTCGAAACATAAAGATGTCGGCCTGTGTCGTCCGTAAGCGACTGGCCACTAAAATCATGACAAATTTCCTCAAACCGCGTAAAGAAATCTGAGACTGATTAATCTACCTTTTGCTTACACAACGCTAACATAGTCCAATCAATCTTTTTAGGGGGGATAATCGTTTTTAATTTAGTCAAAATGGCAGCAGGAAGTTCTAAAATCAACTGAGGTGGCTTCTGCGCAGGTTTCCTTTCTCTATTCTCATCCTCAAGATCCGCCCATTTTGCCTTAAAGTTTACAAGATCATCTACTTTACGCACAGACCTCCACATATCGGGGGGTAATATAAGCCCAAAAAATAAATCAATATTGGCTAATGTCATAGTACAAGAATTTAGAGCCCCCTCAACTTCCTCATAAAAGGCGGCAGGATTCTTTCGTGGATTGGGTGATGCAGCTTTTAATGCCATAACATCTGCCCTATTCCAGGGACTGTAAACCCAATTATAAATGAAATACCCTCTAGCATCGGGAGAAGATTTATCCGAACTAGTACCCGCTCCTTTAGAAGGAACATACAAAGGTGCTGCCTCTCGCATAGGTTTAACATGCACTGGCTCGATCTTATCTGAGTGGAAGATAGATAACTGCTTCCCGTCGCCGTTCGTATCCGTTTTCTCCTCCTCCGCTTTCTTTTGGCATGCTTTTTCCCATAGGTGAAGCATCTCGTCCCGCAACGCAAACAGCCGTCGAACCGCGTAGGGCACCTGGGAAGGAAGAAAAAGACCTTTACGCAATCCTTTAGAATCTGACACCACATCCTCAGGTTCAAGAACATCGGAATATTTCCGAAAAGAAGCAATCACTTCAGCAGACAGAGATTCAGTAAAATATATTTTCTCCCTATCATGCCATCCATCACGAGACTGTAATATTTCAGGAAGAGAAACAGTAGCTTTAAGTGCACGAAAAGCGATCTTCCGAAGTTCAACCATACGATCGTTCGATAACATAGACCATGTGTCTACCTTCTCTGGGGGCGATCCAGAATCCTCACCTCCCCCTCTCGGAGCGGACGGACCAGCGGACGAAGGCGGAGAGCGATCTAATAACGAAAAATCATCATCAGTTTTATTAAGGACAGGATAAAGAGGCTGTCGAACAGCATACTGGCCAGATATCTGAAATCTGCGCTCATTTTCCTGTTTTTCTTCCAATTCCTTTGCTTCACGCTTTCTCGACTCTTGCGCTTTCTCATGCACACTCTTTCGTTGTTCCTTCTCAATCAGCGCTTTCTCACGTTTCTCGCGCTCATGCACATCTTTCACCCACATACGCACACATTCAAACATGTCTTGCCTCGCTCGTCGCTTACACATACACTGTTCCACATACTCAATTTTATGCAAATCAAACGATCCATACAAAGGCCAACGTAACTCAGGATCCTTTTTTGTGTATTTCCTCCACAATGTGCTGTACATTATATGGGAAAGACCAAACTTCACATACATGTCCCTATTAGGTGTCCTCTCTGGGGGAGCCGGCTGCGATTCCTCAAGTCTTAACCGGTTACTTCCAAAACAGCAGCACCACTTACGCAGCATGTCAAAAATAGTGCAAAATATGCAATATTATAATCAAAATGGCACTTAAAACTTTGCGCCGCTCAAATCCAAAGTTCAGGAGAAATATCTCCACATTACCTGCCTATATGTGTTGCAACGCATATAACCTAAATCCAAAACCAAATATGACTACTCCCACAAAACCAAATAGCCGCAGCAAGCGTATCCTAAAACTGCCTTGCCAATCCAGGCTTCCAAAAGCTCGCAGCAAGTACCGTACAACGGTTTTTACCAATCCAGAGCGTCTAGATTCCTACTGCCAAGTTTTGAATTCGCCCAAACGGCCACTGCACGGCAAACCAACAGAAGAGGTCTCAGTCGAGGACCGGCGCCACCCAGATAGTCAGATCGGAAGGGAAGGAAGAAAGCCTCGGGATACCAGGACTAAAGACGCCGCTGGTAGTGATCACGTCCCCGGCAAGGTTCCAATCCTTCGTCACGGCCAGTCCTTCGAGCATCCGAGTCGCCGATGAGCCCCACGTGCCGGGCACCAATTGATAAGTACAGGCCTCAGCAAGGCTCGTTAGTGCAAAAGGGTTCGCCCTTCTGTGCACGAAGTCCTTAGACTATAGGAAGAAATTGGCACGGAAACTGTAAATACAAAAACATAGTTTAATACACCTTTAAAGGTGGTACTACAATCTACACAACACTCTACAGCATTGTTCAGAGTAGCACAATGAACTCAAGCACATGGCCCCCTTTTATACACAAAGAAGGGGTTCATAAGTAGGCGGGTACAACTCAGAGCATGATTTACGACCATATAAGGATATTTCTGAACATGATCAATACATGGGTGGAGTTAACGGTTCTTGAGACCCGCGAAAAAGCACATTCCTATCTACGCTGATCAAAGACAGATGTGACTCTTACTGAGCATGCGCCAGATGCACAAAGGGCTAATTATAGACTGTTCCTGGGCAGATCTGAAGGGCGACTAGCGAAGAGGTAGGACTCGTCTCATGGCGGGCACATGGCAATATGTAGCATAGGAAATGGCGGACATAGAAACAAAATGGAGTCCGAACAACACTCGATATAGAGCGGGAAAACGTAATTCATATGTTACAATATCATGTCTTTAGCTAATGCTTAACATTATCGCTGTTTTATTTACAACACCATTGAATTGGTGTGGGCTCAGTAATGCACATGGACGGTACCTAGAGGTGCCATATTCGGTGGAGGAAGTGATTAGAGTCATTCGGGCCATGCCCAGGGATAAAGCGCAGGGGCTGGACGGCCTCACCCTTGCCTTCTATAAGGAGTTTGCGCCGCTGCTTTCTCCCACCTCCTCACCAGGTATGAGGACTCACTTGAGTGAGGCGTTCTTCCCCACTCTAGCTCTCTGTGCCGCGTGCCATATCTTAATCGTGTGGGCTGTTGGGCCTGTGAAGGTGTGGTGTCTTTTGTTTGTGTATAGCGCCCTCATAAGCTGGTCTGGGGGTAGGACAGTCCTGTCAAGGCAAAAGGCTGGGTCTAGTTGTGGAGCGTGTAACCATTGATTGACTACAATTAGTTGTGCTGCCCAGTAATACAGTTTAACACTGGGTAGGGCGATTCCTCCATCATACCTGGATCGGATTAATTTGGAGTGCGCTAAGCGGGCCGGTTTTCCGTCCCATAAGAGTGCGGAGATTTCTGCGTCTATTGATTTAAAGTATGTGAGAGAGACCGGAAAGGGTGTGTTTCGCAATGCATAGAGGAAACTTGGAAGTGATAGCATCTTAAATAGTGCGACCCTTCCCAGCAGTGTAAGCGGTAGAGAGCGCCAATGTGTTACATCTGATTTTAGCCTCTGTAGAGGTTTCATCAAGTTTTCTTCCACTAATATCGATTCCTGTGGTGTGACGTATATCCCCAGGTATTTGAAACCCCTGGTTACCGTTTGTAGGGTGCAGTCCGGGGGTAGCGTGGGCGTTTGACCTCGTAGGACGTAGAGAAGCGATTTAGTCCAGTTAATGGTATATCCCGACACCTCACCGTAGGTCTTAAGCAAAACCATTAAAGCTGTCAGTGGGCGGGTTGTGCTGTGTAGGTGAGGTGGATTGGGGAATGATCTGATATCCCCCTTGGGAGGTGTTCCAGGACCGTGATCTTTTCCGGCGGGATCGCCAGTGTCAGCATGTAATCTATTCTGGAGAGGCTATTGTGGGCTCCCGAGTGAAACGTGTACTGGCGGTCATGGGGATGTTTAAGTCTTCACATATCCACCAGTCCCAATGCCTCAAGGAAGTCTGTAAACATTCAGGTAGACCTGGCAGCCTCACAAGGAGGCTGCCGATCCACCGCTGCGTTCACTACTGCGTTGAAGTCGCCTCCAATGATTAGTTCTCCCTCTGGGAGTTCAAGCAGCAGTTTACCTAGGTCCTGGAAAGCCCCTTGATGTAGCGCTGGGGGGATGTATACAAATAGTATATTGTATGGCCGGCCCTCTCATTGACAATGGATCGCAGCAAAGCGCCCTTGGTCATCAGTCCAACTGTGTTTGATCAGCAGTGGAGTGTTTTTTGGGCGAGGATCCCCACCCCACAGGAGCCAGCGATGAACTCTGCGTGCGCATTCATCTTGAAACCCCAACGATTGAGAGCATTGCAGGCTGTTCCTACCAGATGTGTTTCTTGTAGTAGAGCCAAAGTGGGTGCTTTCCTCTTTAGATATTGTAGGACCAGCACTCGTTTGATTTTATGACCTAGCCCATTTACATTCCACGAAATAACTGTTAGTGGTGGGGAGATCAATGGTTGTGATTGGGGGTCTAGTGCCGAAAGATCGTGATTAGCCATAGTTTTCAGTGAGCAAGTGTATCAGTGCCATCGGGTTTAATATTCGGACTAAGGTCCGGGGTGTGTGAGAGCTCCAATTGTGTCCCCATGCTTCTATTAGTCTATCTTTAAGGTGTGTGTCACGTTGCATAAACTGTGACTGGCAGCTTGTGTAGAGCTGCTACAGCCGGGTCAGCGTGTCTGAGTGTGTGGAGAGGAACCAGAGCGTATGTTGCATGTGCATGTAAAGAGCCAACCAAGTTAGGAACGTACAACTAAAACAAAAACTAAACAAAGTCAAAACGCAGAAACCCCATACCCCCCTCCCTGCCTCCCTGCCCAGCGGACAATAAACCTTCCACCTCCCCAACTGAGCAGAGTGCTTACAGTCCCAACACATCCAACACATGAAGATTGTTCGTGGGGGTGAGACTTCTGTGTCCGCTGCCAATCCCCCCCTCTGAGAGTGCTTGTGCAGTGCCATTCGTAACTATAAGTCCTACCTGCATGGGTCTCTTCTTGCATGACCAGAGTCCCACCATATTTGGCCAGCAGCGAGTGGCGGCCAGCCGCCTCACCTTCTCCCCGCACGTCTGACAGTTCTCATCCTACCGAAGAAGAGTGGGCGGATGTCGTAGTTGAAAATAAAAGTTTCCAAAGGGATGGGTACCAGTGTCCGAGTCTACAGTGATATGGTCCATGTTCAGTCTGCGTCGTCGGTTATCTGTGGGCTTCTATCTCCGTGGCTCTGTTGCATGTCGCGACCCCTGGGACCTCTCGCTGGTCGCCAACCTTCCAGCCACTCCTGGGTCGCTTGCGGCGTCTCAAAGAACCATGTTTTCCCCTCGGATTCCACACGCAATTTCGCTGGGAAAATCATCGAGTATTTTAGCTCTGTGGCATGTAGTTCCTTCTTTACCTCCGTGAAGCCCCGGCGCTGTTGGGCCACGGCCGCTGTGTAGTCCGGATAGAAGTGGATGTCTGAGTTATCAATTTTGATCGGGGGTCGAGTGCGCGCTGCCTGTAAAATGGCGTCCTGGTCTCTGAAGTTGAAAATGCAAGCCAAGATGGGCCGAGGCGGTGCCCCGGGCTTTGGCTTTCCTCCAGGTACTCGATGGGCACGTTCCACCAAGAAATAGTTTGACAGTCCTTTGGGTTGGAGCTGCTTATGTATGAGGTCTTCGACGTAGAGGTCTAGGGCCGGGCCGCGTTCAGATTCTGGTACGCCAATCAGGCGCACATTGTTACGCCTCGAGCGGCCTTCCTGATCGTCCAGCTTCGCCCTCAGCATGAGATTGTCGTCTTCCAGTCTTTGGACTCTACACTGCAGATCCGATGTGTCCCCACGAGGTCTGTAGTTGTCTTCTCGACCTCTACCAGGCGGTCAGACATTTTCGCAAAATCAGCTCTAATCAGGGAGACGTCCGTAGAGATCGTGCCCATTGAGGATTGCATTATCTTTAGGGCCGCCATGACATCATGGAGAGTGATCTTTTCTGTGCTACTCGGGTCTCCTGTGGGTTGGGGTGGTGTCCGAGTTGGGTCTCCCCTCGCATTGTCTGGTGGGTCCTTGGGGTAAGCGTATTTCTCCAGTTTTGACGCCAGCTGGCCCCTCGTCACCCTGCCACTCATCACAGCAGTCGTAGCTAGTAGGGCGTCAGAGATTGTTCGGATTGCCTAGTGCAGCGTCCCCTTGACCACACCTGTCGAGAGATGAGCTCCTCTGTGGTTGGGAGCGCTGTGCGAGGCTGCCGCGATCTGTGCCAAGCTGTGGCTTCTGCCTCCCGACTAGTCCTTTGAGGTGGTAGCTGTGATTGCGCTGGGTGGGGGGGGGGGGCAATGTCGGTACCGGAGTTTGCAGGATTGGGATTGAGCCGTGTCGCGGCCAGTGGGTGAGTAGGAGAATGAGTTGCTGGCGTGAGCTTGCTGCACAATTTCGGGTCAGTCCCCTCAGATCCGCGTCGGGGGCGTGCTATGTCTCCCCTTCTCTGCGTTCTCCTCCGCTCCCTGGGCACGCCGGTACTTACAATTGCCTTCTCTGTGGCACTCGGAGCCTGCGTGGAAGATAGGTCCCGTCCGGGTAGCTGATACCGCCTGCAGATAGGTTTCCGTCCGTCTGTCTCAGGAGGCTGCCGACATGCAGGGGGTGGCGGCCGCCGCCGTGTGTGAGGCCCGCTGGGGCTGCTCTGTACTCGAGTCCCCAGCTCCTGGTGCCAAAGCAGGCCGCAGCTTTCAAAACGACGTAGCGTCTCCGGGGAACCTCGGGCAGAGACGCGGGTGGAAGCAAAGTGCACCAGACGGTGAGACGCTTCTGATCATGCAATTTAGCAACTGCTAGAAGGGCGGATTAATGATCGGATTTTGAGAGGAGGGCTTGTCAGTTACAGAGCTCTCTCAGTTTGCGGCCATCTTGGCTGTTGGCTAGCCACGCCCCCCTATTTTTTGGGGTTTTTTTTTTTGGTTTATTATCCTTTTTCTTCTTTGAGGAATCTGGTACTTCCTTTGAGTTATCCTTTTCAGAAATGCTCTTAACTATTGATTTACCAGGAATGACTCCCAGATTATCTCTACCTAGTGAAGCATATGTTACTTCAATAATCGTAGGCAAATCTTGCTCCTACGTTGGCATATAGCCACTGCTGATGCCTCCCCTTTTACGTTACTTAACAAAAAAACTCTTCCGCCCCCAGGATTGGTCTTTTTGCAGTATTTATTCAGGGTCTGGTTGAAGTGTGTTCCTAGCTGGATCTTCATTGGGAGTGCTTGGGGATGGTGCGGGCAGCCATGTTTTCCTCAGGGAGATGTTCAGATAATGTTGTGACTGTTTTTCCTTGTGGGCGTGCTTGTCGGCATGTTCTTTTCCCAGCCTAAATCTGAGACCCGACCCCCTCACAGAGTGACCGTGCTCTATTCAGGCAGGATCCTGGCAGCAGTGCTTCATCACAAGTTAGTAGTGGAAGGCCTGGTATCTCTTCCTCCGGCATGGTCTGGGTCCCCATGGAATGGCCTGGAGAAGTTCTGGGCTGTAATTTCCTCAAATAGTGACGGCAGCAAGAGCCATGGGAACGATTCATGGAGGGTCCTAGCTACAATGATTCCCTATACACGTGGGTAAGGGTGGTGGGCAGGGGAGTTTCTAGCGAATGTCAGGCGATACATTCATCCTTCTGGGTGAGCTGAATTCCCCGAGCCACATACTCCACTGCAGACTGCATTCGTCCACTTCGTTGGCCCTTCGATTCTGCTTTTTACATACATTTTTGTCACTGCCGATGGCGTTTCCTCCGGTTCCCGTGGAGCAGCAGGCTTTGTAAGCTTCTTATGGGGTTTTTGAAATGTCAGAGGATCTGAGTGAGGAGACTGTCTGCCCTGGGTTGGAGAGGGAACACGCTTTACTTGGACATAACATCTAGAGCTGCATGCCTGCCTGTAGTCGCATCAAAGACCGTAGTTATAATTTCTATGGGGAGCTTATCTAATACTGTTGCTGGTGACAGTTATGTGAACGAATGTCTTTTTGTGACTTCAATGACTTAAAAAACAATAAACTGATTTTATTTTAAAAAAAAATGTTACTTAACATAATTGTAAATACCTGGGCTAAATTGCCCATCAGTTTCATCCCAAGATCCATGGCAGGCTCTGCCTCATACTCATTCTGTGTTTGTTTCATTAAGTCTGGTATAACTGCTATTGAAGGTGTACCATGACTTCTGGTATAAACAGCAGGTAGATTGTACCCCAAGTGACACAATCTTTTATCTGCAGGAGCCATCCCCATTGGCAAGCCAATAATTAGTATTCTCTGTTTTTCTTGCGTGCCCCTATGGGGAAAAACTGCTTCAAACTGAGCTCTTTTCTGTGCTATCTAGAACAGGATTTGTTCCCAGCTGGTTGGAATCTTTCCCATAATGGCATTTAGCATTTGGGGGGCTAATACCTGTAGCAGCCGATTGAGGTTGTGCAGCCTGAGCAACCCTTGAAGTTTGGACTGTCAATGTTCTCATTATGTATTGTGCAGGATTTCTGTACATTTTTTATAAATCTCTATAAAGTGTACACATTCCTTCTGCTGTTAAAGTAGCAATGTCTGCATGTGGTGTATATGAAGCTAAGACCAGCCAGGTCACTCCTTTTTTGGTGAGCGGACTGAGTATCACGTTTTCTGTAGTATGGGGTACGCCCCCTTTAAACCAAGCAATATAATCTTGGTAAGTTAATGGAACTTCTATGTCCACCTATGGGAAATATTCCTCAGGTGGTTCATCTTCAATGTAAGTGTAAAACAATTGCGTACGTGCAGCTGCAGGCAGAAATTTAACCCAATACTAGAATGCCTCTCTTCTGAATGCTTTATGTGCATCAACCACAAACTTAACATCTCCGCCTATTGCTGGGAGGATATGTTGTAATAGCTTCATAGTAAATGCCTGTCTGCAATTATCTGTAATAATTAGAGCCGCTACGTGCTCTTCAATGTCCTCACCTTCTTCTCTGTTTACGGACATTGTGTGAAGAGAAGAACTATTTTATTTAAATGATTTTTATGGAGATGTGGTATGCACAATGTGGGAACTTCTAATCCTCCTCGCTTGTATAACCTTCAGCAAATACATAGGGTGTACCTACTCAGCTGTGGTGGATGTATTTCCCTTCTCACTTCGGACATCTCTGGTTTAAAATGTGAGTAGGGGTCTCAGAAAAAGCATGACTGAACTACTCAGATTGACAGTTAAATAAGAACCCAACCAACGTTGGCGGTGGCATGCAGCTGGTCAGGACAGAAAAGCAGGTCTCCAACAGAGTTTAGTCCAGCCAAGTGGTAGTCCTTCAGGTGCACAGCAGTCCTTATTCCTGCCAGAGTATCCACAGGTCCAGAAGAATACTGAAGTGGGGTTGTGTGAGGTCCTTCATTTATACACAGTTGTGCCTTTGAACTGGGGAGATGCTTCCAGAGACATGCCTTCACGTCACGTTTTTAGGATCTCAGCTTTAATACATTTTGCTAGTTAGCGAGGATTGGTACTCACCGCATTTTTCGTGTGGCAGTAAGTACCGTTTGGTACTACTATAACACCCTAATTTAGAAAGTATGATCACGTTTTAGGTCTTGGTGAAGGTGACTGAACTGAACATTATTTAGAATGAAAAAGTTGATGATAACATTGTCGTGTTGATGTGGTTGATTTAATTTTGAAATATATGGTTAAAAAGTGTCACAAAAGAACACACACAGCTGTGCACCCAGTTCATTAAGGCATTTGTTTACCTGATTTGTTATCATAAACATAAACCTTTTGCCAGGCCTAAACCTTCCATTTTAATTCATATATCACACTAAAGGTAGGCCCTAATTCATCCACAGCATAGACTGCATTGTATTTAAAAAGAGGGATATGTTTTTTCCAAGTTTTACATGTCCTGGCAGTGAAAAATAGTTAAAAATCATTGTTTCACTTTTTTACTGCTTACCTCTTCGATAGGATAACATTGGGTTAACTTACTACATTTAATAAGTGCTGACGTTTGATTGGGTACAGGTAGACATGTTATGTTTGCTCTCACATGAATTGTAATTTAAAATCCCATCAAATGGTAAAGTCACAATTCTGTAAATGCCACTTGTAGAAAGCTGTTTTTTTCTGGTCCTAATCATTTTGAGCCTGCAGCCTTTGTCCTGGGTCACATGACTATGAATAGCTTGGCAGTTGGCCTTTGTGTATTTCTCCCAGACACTGAGACAAAGGGGACTATGTGTTAGAAGGATGGGTCACCCTCCCAGGATGGTTCGGGCAAAGTTGTTCCCATCCCCACTTACATGTCAATGGCCTGCCTCCAGCACACTCACAAAGGAACTTGGCACCAGTCTTTTGTCACCCTAGAGTATTCAGAGCATGTAGTGACCGGATATTTTGTCCTATTTCTGAGTGATGGTGACTTTAGTCTACTACCATCCTAGTATAGTGGTTAGATCCCTATTTTTAGCCTATTTGCAGGGCTTGCCTATTGGCTTTGGCATGATTCTATGTCTTTTTTGCCTCTTTTTGGGCCTAAAGGCCTAAACTAGAGAACAGCCATCTTGTCTTCCTGCCTCAGTTGTCTGAGGCGCTTGTAGGTCAGAAGTGATGTTTAGAGTTGAGCCGGTTATTCACTAGTTACAAACTGGTGAGGACCGGCCCTTATCAAAGGAATGTGCTTACTTCCCCGGGCTCTAGACGCAACTACAGCAGGCCACTGTGGGAGCGCAGGGAGCGTGGGGCCTGGTACAGGAATTCGGTGGGAGGCAGGGTACTTGCTGGAAATTTCCATGAGCAGAGAGCCTCCCATATTATCAAAGAACAGAAGAGCAGAGAGGTCAGATGGTTTTTGGAATTGAAGGAGTCAGATGGTTTTTGGAATTGAAGCAGTCAGATGGTTTTTGGAATTGAAGCAGTCAGATGGTTTTTGGAATTGAAGAAGTCGGTTGGATCAGTTTAGTCAGATGGTTTTTGGAGTTGATGCAGTCTGTTGGATCAGTTTGGTCATATGGAGTCAGTTGGTTTTCAGAGCTGGAGCTGAGAGCAGGAGCTGTGAGTTGGACAACTGATCTGTGGAGCAGTTACCAGGCAGACGGAAGAGTTGGAATTATTAGCAGACGATGAAGTTACATTTGGAGTGCAGTTGGAGTCAGTGAAATACAGATGCCAGGAGAAACACCAAAGGTTGAACCAGTGGAGTGAAGCTAGTACGTTGGTAATGGTGAAGGAGAGAGAGTCCTGATTCCACCAGAGAGAGGAACAGACAGTTGGACCCTTCTTAACAGGGTGAGGTATTCTTAGCTAGTTTGCACTGTATATAATCATTCATCCACCTTTTGTTTTCTAGGTTATATTAAGGTTCCTGTTTGCATCAATTATTCCCTACTGTATTATTGCAATGTTTTCTTTGTCTTGTTCTCTTTCTAATAAAGACCCCAATACCTGCCTGTACATCATGATTAATCACTTTTCTTTCAGCCATGTGTGAATTGTTATTTTAGTAATAAAGCTTCCTTCTTGTTATTCTAATAAAGAGACCCCAATGTGCATTAGTATAATTTGTATGTTTTCTTTTGGGAGGGAGTAAGTGGGCTTTTCACAGCCAGGTGCTGACGTACAGAAGGCTGGTGATCCCCTTCTTTCAGGTAACTGAAGACAGTGAAGTGTACTGCTTCTGATCAGAGAATAACTGCAAATGCATTAGTCAGATCTGTGTATCTTTTAGGTGTGTATGTGTGCATTCTCATGATGAATTATTTTCCCTTTCATCTATATTGCTATTCCTCCTTGTCATCCTATTAGTGTGTAAAGAGGCCCCAATACGTAGTAATTGCACTTGAGAGTTGTTTACTAAGACAGAATTAACCTTTCTTTTTAGCCAGGTGCTGTCGTATAGAAGGATGGGCAATTCCCTTCTTACAGGTAACTGAGGAATGGAAGACAGGGTAGTTTTGAAATAACTTCCAGTGAATATTAGGTACTTAGGAACTTCCCAATAGAGAGAGAGAGCAGAAGGTATTAATAGGACAGTGAGATCGCTCAAGATAGGGCGTTAATGAGAACACCAATTGGGATTGGTGTGTAATGAGATTGCTCAAGATAGGGCATTAGTGAGAACACCAATTGGGGATGGTGTGTAATGAGATCGCTCAAGATAGGGCGTTAATGAGAGCACCAATTGTGATTGGCGTGTAGTGAGATCGCTCAAGATAGGGCGTTAATGAGAACACCAATTGTGGTTGGTGTGGTAGAGTGAGCTGCTCTCCACTATGAGAAGGAGGGTAGAATAGTCCGGGCCAGATTGTTGCGGGCTATAAGGTAAGATCATAGGATGAGACATGGAATTCCATAGTTATTAGTGACTATTCTTAGTAATCCCTTAGATCTAGCAGTGTTTTTGATGATATAAGCTTGTATATTGCGGGTGCCCCATTCCCGGGTAAGTACTCAGGAAATAATGTAAATAGGGTCCGGGAAGGGATGGTGTTACGTTTTGGCCGGGTTGGTTGTATCTAGGTGAGTGGGTGATTCTTGGTCCGAGAATCCGTTCATTACAGAGCATTGGTAGGGGACGGAAATAAATTTCCAGAACCAGATATGGGTGTAGTCTAGAACCTTCCCCCACTTCAAAGACTGGCACCAGGTATAAATACTGGACCCTCAGACCACTCTGGAGCTGCAGAGGATATCAGAAGGACTGCGTTTGACTCCCAGAGGACTATCTTGCTACTTGAGGCCTGATTGTACCTCAGAGGATTGCCCTGCTTCTACCAAAGGCCCGCCCTGTTGTTTGAGGCTTGCCTTGTACCCTCAGAGGACTACCCTGTTTTCTAAATTTTGGGGGGATTTTTCTTGCATTGTGTTTTCACTTTATTACTGTTTGTATGCTGTATAAATACTTTACACAGTGCCTCTAAATTAAGCCTGGCTACTTTTGTACCAAGCTACCAGAGGGTAAATCACAGGTTAATTTAATGGCTTTTGTGGTTAACTCTGACAAGGATTGTGGCTGTTGCTTGTGGAGGTGTTTCACCCCCTCAACAAAAACACAATTTCCTACACCTGTCCACTCTGTGCCAAAGCTACCTGGGTGTTGAGCTCAGCTTAATTTAGCGACTTTGAGGGTTCACACTGACAAATGTTGTGATTATTCCTTAAAATAATCCAATCTAAGAAATTCCCCAAGGCCATGCTGCTTCCAAATATGAGGGCCTTTTTCATAAGGCCTTCTTGTATGCTCATGATCTCACCAAGCGTCTCATGTCCTAGAATTTGGCAGAAACTTGGGAAATTTGCATAAAGGGTTGGTCCTATCATTCGTATGGTATAGTTGATGTATTGTCCTTTCTTGTTTATAGCTGGTATTAGGGTGGCAGCTAGAGAATTAGGCATCAATGTTGGATTGTAAAAGCGTGGCACATGCCAGGTTTGTTCTATTTGTGGATGATAAATAAAAAGGTTTAGCAAGGAAACGCTGCCGGCTGAAGCACTAATAAAAACAAACTCTTGTTTTTAAAAGAGCAGAACGCTGATATTATATGCCTTCAAGAGACTTGGATCACAAATAACTGGTCCACTGAAGACTATGTAGTGCTAAGTCGGCCTGCGCTCCCAGTGAATAGAGGTCACGCTAAAGGAGGTATTGCTATTCTGTTAAGTACAAGCCTTAGTTGGTCATATAAAGAAATTATTCACGCCTCCAACTTAATTCAGGCGATTAAGCTAAACCACAAGGCTGACCAAGACAATTTGGATCCCCTGTTGATCGTAAATGCATATTTGCCTCCTGATGTATCTTACTTTTACCTACTGAATCATTTATTTGCTTTTATCCCCTCTACTTTGGAAAGTGAAGATCTGGAGATAGGAGATTTGAATGCTAAAGTCTCATCTTACAGTATAAAGGTATTCGCTAATTCTGAAAAAAATGAGGCCCTAAATATTCCCAAGGCTCAATTTCCGAATAAAAGTAGGATGGACATAAGAGGAACCCAATTACTTGAAGGTTTGAGAAGTTTAGATCTCATAAGTTTTAATGGGAGGCTAGAAAAGCATATTCCAGCAAATTATACTCATAAAGCGCCAACTGGGAGATCTGTTATAGATTATCTAATCACTTCGGTGGACTTTTGCTGTAAACTTAGAAATATGGAGGTCGTGGGAAATGTTTTTAGTGATCATATGTTGATTTGTTTTAAATTTGAATTTAGTTGTGCTAAGGTAGATCCCTGGAACTTCAAAGGTAGTACAGTAGGGTTCAATGCGTCTAATAATAGAATTCACTGGAACGCTCAAGCAACCACTAAATTAAAAGTTGGCTTAACCGTTCTAATAAGTGACCAGCAGCAATTAATGATGGGAGAGTGTGATTCTTTCCAATTGGATTTATTTGAAGCCTACTCCCACGATATAGGTTCCTTGGCCAAATCTTGTAAATTTCCGCAAGTTTCATTCAAACGAAGATCATCTTTGAATCCATTATTAATGTTAAACAGGGAAATAAATAAACTAGTGAGGGCCCAGTTCTTGAATTTTTCCCAGGATCAACGTAATTTAATAAATTTACTAAAAAGGAAAAGAAAAAGGAAAAAACGCTCCTTAAGACGAATAAAGGAAGATGGAGTATGGGTGCAGCTAAAAGTGGCCGCATCTAAAAATAATTCCAAAGATATTGGGAAATAATATCTGACTGCTGTGGCACAAGAGTGAATTCTCTCCCTATTCCCATTAAAGAAGAGGATTGGAAAGTTCATTTACTAGACTTTTAATTCCAAAAGTTCAATTATTGTGACATTCAACCAGCTTAAACCCCTGAATCTAATTATGTACACTCAATTAATGATGTAGTTGGAGCAATTAAAAAAATTAGATCATCTGGAGCAATGGGTCCTGATGAAATTCCCATGACAGTGATTAAAAAGGAGCCACTTCTGTGGGCTACTTATCTAGCTTCTCTAATATTCATATACGGAAAACGGTGAGGGTAACTAGATTAGCCCAGACAAAAACAAAATTCCTGCATACAGTAATTAAGAATATATTTGTGATACAATGTCCGCTCAGCACCTCATCTGGATCCACCGACAAAATCCAGCAATGTCCATAATCATATTCCAAGAAGATAGAGGGAGCGACTCAATTCAACAAAAAAATCAAAAGGTTCACAGATGTGAATTCCCAAGAGTGTTCTTTTATTTGATTGTGTTTCAACAGAGATGATGGCGATCAATCAGTAGTGCATCTTCATCGTTTCATAAGTCAATATACATGTTAAACAGCCAACGCGTTTCGTCCAAACATGGACATCATCAGGGCTGTTAATACCAAACAAAATAAAAAAAGGAAAAATTAATATTCTGTATATACATCAACAACATCAACAAATACATCAAAAAATGACAATTTCACTCCAATAGTCTGTCAATAAAACATAATGAGACACCTGCCTATATAACAAACTACAAAAATGAAAATGTTCATAATTATAATGGACACTCAATCACCCTCCCTAGAACTCACCTCAGGATAAGAATTAATCATGAATGGTGGTCCGCATACCTCTTAATTATATGCTCTTTACATATGCGAGATCCTGTTTCAGCATTTGAAAAATCCAACAGCAGTACAACCTAATTGGAAATCATTGGCAAGCATAACACATATTATTAATAACAATCATGGTTTAAATATATATCCTAAAATTAGGTACAGAACACAACACATAGTCAGAGTTGCTATGGTGAATTCGTCTAATATCATATGCTGATTCATACATAAATTTCTTTATACACAAAGGACTTCCAAATTTTAAATGTCATAGTTTTTTAATAAAAGCCTCTCATAAATGTACCTGGGTAACTCAATAGTATATATGGATATTCCCTGACCAGGACAGATGAAGAAAACCATGACTGTTTTCAAAAAATTGCATCTCACCTGAAAGTAACACTTTATTAGTTTCTTTGCCTCAACTTCCCCTTTTGGAATTTATTCTTTTTCATTAAATCCACTGTAAAATTTAAAAAAGGCATTTAAAATAAATAGAATCATAATATAAAAAAGCTGCTATATTTGCTAGAGGTAGCATCACACCTATTATTCTTATAGCCATAAACTTCACTCCTGGAGATAATCTCTATGTTAAGTCCACAGTGAAAAAAGAAAACGTTTCAATCTGTGCTACTCTCAGGGGAAGACTCCTCCATCTTGGTCCGGAAGTATTCTAATCCCCTTGCATAAAAAGGGTCCTAGAACACATCCTGGTAACTACTGGCAAATAGCCCTATTGGATGCTGCTGGAAAATTTTTCACCTTTAGTATCCTTGATCATCTTACGGAATGGGTTGTGGAGAGGAAGGTTCTTCCTATAGAACAAGCAGGTTTCAGGAAAAATCATCCACCTTAGATAACATCTCTATGCTGAAACTAATAGAGGAGAAATACACAATTATTTGTGGTTCAAATGTATACATGGAGTTTAAAGATTTCTCAACGGCATTTAGTAAGATAGATCGACCTTTATTATGGAGAAAATTGCAAAAAATGGGCCTGCCCTCTCCACTGCTATCTCTTACTATCGCACTACATTCACAAACTTGGTGCAGGGTACTAATGGGTGGAAATCAAGGCTTATCAGAAGTTATCCCTACTGAAAATGACTTGAAACAAGGTTGCTTGTTAGCGCTGATGCTCTTTTCTTTATATAGCTGATATACCCAATTGTTTTGATCATGATGAGGGGGACCTCCAAAGATAAGTAACTGGCCTTTTGCATGTCTCTTATATGCAATTGATATAGTAGTAATGGACCTAACCCCTATTGGGTTGAATAGAACGTTGATATCCTTGCAGAACTACACAGTCGATCATTTCTTGAAAATAAATGTTTCTAAAAGTAAAATTTTAGTTATGAAATGTTAAAAAAGTAGAAAATTATGTCATTTTAACTGGCACATTGGTTCTGAAAAACTGGAGGTGGTAGATTCATATATTTATTTAGGGAAACTAATGGCAGGTAGTACAAAGAACAAACTCCATATTGAACACAGCTCCTGTAAAGCAGTATCTCATGCCAATGGTTTGCGTATCTTTTAATGCTATGGGTAGAAGGCATTTTTTACATGCATTAATGGTTTTTAAAGTAAAAATTCCACCAGCGCTGCTCTATGCCATGAAATCCATCCCTGTCAAAGATTGGAATTTTTGGAATAGAATCGAAAGTCAGATATTACGTAAATTGTGTAATTTTAATACGTTAGTTTCAACGGCTGCTATTTTTGCTTAATAAGTTCCTACATTCAAGGTCTAGCTAGGGTTTTATGCTGGGGATACCAGTTGAAAAATAGCGTGCAAGACTCATTAAGAGGTATCATGTGTCAAGATATTTTCGGTATTCAGGCAAGTAATTATTCCTTTTATCACGATTTTTTATTTGCACTAAAAGACTTCTCTGTACAAGAAGATTTTGTGCTTACTCTTCTACCATCAGAATTTGAATCTTTCTTAAAAACCTCTAGTGGTAAGATTAGCTTTAATAGAGACATTGAATTCTGTAATTCCAAAAAGAGACTAGAGTTAATGGTAAGGACAAACACACCAAAAACTTTACAAAAATATGTATATTGGAATTTACAGCATGGAACCCGACGATTTCTCACACTATGTCGCATGAATCTTCTACCTTTAAACAATCTAACAGCAAACTGGTCCCCAAATTTGAGAAATGGAGAAACCTGCAACCTTTGCAAACTGACTGCTCAGACACTGGATCATGTCTTATTTGCATGTAAAGCATTGGCCTCAAACCGCCGTCGATGGCTTCGGCCAATGTTTTTACAAAATAGTGTTAAAAATGTAGCTTCAGCCCGCGATTTTCTATTTTGTCCAAAAAATGAAGCAGTGTGTATAAAACTTTTTAGTTATTTTAAGGAGTTTATGTATATATTTTAATTGCTGTTTTCTGCTGCTGTTTGCACAAGAGGGAGATGTTGCATTCATTTCCCTTTTTTTTGCTCTGCTGCTAAGTTAAAAACTCAACCAAAGTGGATTCTGGATTGCGTTTTTGCACATGTACTGCTGCTATTGAATTTTTTTTTGCATAGGTTAGGATATGCTTTGGAATTTCTTCTCTGCTGCTAAAACTGAACATTCTGCTAAGGATGAACTCTGGATTTTATTCTGTACTTGAACTTGTTGCAACCTACTGCTCCTCGTACATTTTTGTATTTCTTAGGATACACCTTGCCACTTTATTCCGTTTGCTGTTTGTGGAATGAGTTTTTTATGTTTAATTCCTTTTTGTATCAATCTGTATGCACTTTTATGTGGACCTCATATGAGTTCCAAATCTTAATAAATATTGGAATTTTTTAGCAAGGAAATATTCAGGGCACACATATGGTTGTAGCCACATGAGGAACATTTTCTTGACTCCGTTGTTAAACTATTTCCAATAAAAGTTCACACTATCCAAATAAGGAGAAGAGTTGTGACTTTGGAGAAAACGGAGAGAGAAAATGGCAAGGTTGTTTTAAGTAGTGGTGGGCGAAACTCACAGGGGTATATTCACAAAACATGTGCTAAATATCACTAAAAAATGATAACTCACCTTTACACATCGCAGCCGATCGCAGGAAAATAACCCTGTGTTAACGTGGAATTCACAACACCGCAATATCATGCGATAGGCCGCCGAAAACGCAGCCAATGTCCACGATACAACCACCGTGATGGAGATAAAAACACAAGCCACAATGCGAAAAAAAGTGCGATGAGTCTATTTGCAATGAGGAAATCAGGAATAAGAACAGCCAGGCCAATGACACACACAGAATTGAAAACCACACTGCCAGAAAGGGAGAAGGGTGAGCCAAATCAGAGCCGAAGGGACATCCCACACACAATGTAGCACACACGCATAGGAAGCAGAGCACCCCAACATCGAACACAATGTGGTGCAAACACCAACACGAAGACAGGATACAAGTGCACCCACCTGTGGCCGGAAACACGAAACAGGGACACGAGAATGCATAAGTACAAACACACAGTCCTGATGGGGTAGCAACACACATATGGCAGGGAGCCAGAGAGTCAGTGACACACACATTGGTATACAAATCAAGACACAACACAGTTGAGACAAGTGAAAGTGCCCAAACTTTATCAACAAGTGCATGCCAGTGCGGCCAAGAGAAGTGCCACGATATGCAGACCAATGCAGCAGCATGCCTGAATGAGGACCGTAGGAAAGCGCCCATGTCCTTCTCGGGGGAGTCCACCACAAGTCAGTGCCAACCCACGTTGGTTGTAAGCGCAGCCATGTCCACTATCATCTTGGGACATGTTACCAGATCCACCACCTGTAAACAGGTGTTTGGGATACGTACAATGGGTCACATCCAGTCGTGGCTGCAGGTGCCTTGTCACTCGTCCATGAACACGAGTGTAGCAGCTCCAATGAGCGAATGTCGTCCAACACATCCGACATGTCGTCAACGTAATCCATCAGCTGACTCGGACAGATTTGCTGACACCAACCACTCAAGGAATGTGCACCAAAGCCCAATCGGGTAGTGGCTCAATGTGCTCACTGCACTTGCCAACTCGTGCAATCTTGCCGGCCCAGTTCCCAGCATGCATGCCAAACATCCATGCATGCCACAAACAGGCATCACGGTGACACTCCTGGTCGTGGGCCAACAGGGGGTGCACACACACGTCAAAATCCAGGTCAGCTACCGTTATGTTACGTTGGAGGGGCAGATATCCATGGACCACTCAAATATGCACGAGCTACAATTCAACACAGGCTGAACGCAGGTGACGTCCGCAAGGCGGAAGCTCAGCCGGTAACTTATGTGCAGCACTGCCAAGGGCACTGCCCCAGGACATGCAGCAGACAAGCAGGGTACAGCTCCACATGACTGGAGTCGAGCATGTGTCCAGGATGACCTACCATTGCGTCAGTGGCTCTGCTTGAAGCGGCACTGGTTTGCCCTGGGCCAGAGCTGTGGATGAAATGGCACAGTTTGGTGCAATGAACAGTGTCTGCGTGCAATGGGTGCAGTCCTGGGGTGGGGTGGGAGTACGTGTGAAGGCCATTTCATGCACGCTGACTACGACCAAGGACTCCTGCGTGTGGGATGTGTACACACTGGTCCCAAGTCGGGCAGTGAGTAGTGTCGGAGTCACAAGCCAATGCTCTCGTAACTGCCAGGGGGTGCTCGCCACATTCAAGTACCTGCTCTGAGCTGCAGATGTGCTACTGCCTGATAGTGCAGACAAAGGACCTTTCATCCCTACAGTAACCTCACCATCTGCATGCATACAGGAGATGTACAGAGGCCTGTTGTGGGTGTGGTGGGATGTCTGCGACCCTGGGATTCTTGGATGGTATGCCTTGCACGTGGCACATGAGCGGCCCCACTGTGTGTTACATTGTCACATAGCTGCCCCTACCTCCCACGAGCCCCCTCACTTGTCTGCGCTGCGCTCCTACCTGTCCCCGTCTGTGCGGGCCCATCCTCCTGATGCATGCTACATTGCAACATCTACTACTGTGGCCCTGGTGGCGACTACACACCACCAGAGAGAAACACTTACCGCACTTCCTGCACGAGGCCAGGTTCGAGCCACGCCCTGCTGCCCCTGCCGGATCAGCACACCCCTGCGGTGACCTGACGTATGCAGGGCTGGCACACGCCGCATGTGCATGCAGGGGTGTGCATGCGCAGTAACATGTCCAGGGTCACTGCCAACGCTGAGGTGACATGGTAACGTCCACTGACAACAACACACTGTGACTTTGCAGAACCAGTGCCCATCAAGCTGACACAAAAACTACACGGACACACTTGCTCAGATGGTGTGAATGGCTACGTGCACATGGCCGCATTTATTAGCAGGCACACATACCAAGTGACACCTGTGTTGGATGTGTGTGGGGTGGGTGCACACCAGCCGGCAAGGGCTGCCTGGTGCAGTCAGAAATTGACAACAGTGTACATCGTAAAGGATATAACCATACAGCCATAAAGGACCCATGACTCATTGTGCATGGAGTTAGTGGCACCATTGCTGTTCGGGATGCCGCCTGCGATGAGGCATGTCCAATGTTGTGTACTCCTTCACATCTTACCCAAGACACAGTTCCACATGTGTGACCTACTGGACCATAGTGTAGGCCTGAGGCAGCGGTCAGCGCAGGGCCACAGACACATGGCGTTGATGACCCAATACCACCGTCATAGAGGTCATCCAATATATCAGGAGAAGGGGTCCCGGACGTGACCAGCACAGCGTCAGTGGCCCAGGATGCACAGCGGCCGGAACAGGCACACCACCACGGGGAGTTGACTTGCGATGCAGTCAGGCCACAAGACCTGGGCGGGTCCTCCTCAATGTCCGAGGTGCATGTGGCGGAGGGTTGTGGCGGACAGTGGAAGGTGTCCTCCAGGGCATGAATTGGGTTGATGAATGAAAGCCCAGGGCTGGAAATGGTGTCCATGGTGATGACAAGCAGTAACATTACTCCCTAGGCATATATTCCACACCTTCTGCATGCCCACACACAGTACCACTACATGTGCCCTCCACATTCCTTTAAAACTTCAGTATGCCCATTAGTGCCATAGACTACTTCTGCAGTACCATTTCAGCTGTCATATTATTGGTGATGAGGACGCCTACATTGTTTCTAGAATAACCAAATTTGAAAAATAAACATGTCAAGAAACATCTGGATAAAAATACAAGGAAGTTTAGTTGGCTGGCAAATAAATGTCTCCCAGAACGAAGAACTGACTTTAAATGGTCTCATCATTCCCACTCAGAGATGACGCCATATGACTCGTTCAACAATAACACTGACACCAAGGAAGAACAAAAAGTAAAAATAAATGGAGGAGAGGGCTTAGGGACTTTGCTAACTAACAAAACCTGGCAATGAACAGGGGACCCAAGACAGAGATGTTCCGCTGTACGGTAATGCCAACTGGGGAAGTGGGGGAAGGGGCACACTGAAGCATCACCTTACACTGTGCGGCCCAACAAATTTCCCACTTCACATGAACTCCTTGGGCATCAAGCTATATTGAAGGGGCAAGTGAAGTGTTGGGAGTGATTTTGTCAATATCCCTTACTACCTGCTACTGGAGGGCCATAAGTGCGGAACCGCCTGCCTTTAGTGGGTGTCCACCGGCCTTACAGGTGACATCATGGATGGAAGACATCACCTAAACCCAGATCAGTAGCTGCCACTTGAACTCAAGTTAATGTGACACATCCCCTACTAAATAACAGACACCCTGGCAATCCACACTAGGAAACTATGGGAATCCACACAAGGAAACTATGCCCCATTCAAACTTTTATTACAACCCTTCATCCAAAAAGTAGCACCTGATAGGAGTTGCAGAGGGGTCACAGGTCGGGTGGTGCAGCGGCGCTGAAGCTGCTCTGTGGCTTCTTGTTCTTCCTTTGCCGCAGCCTTTTCGAAAGTTCGAGAGGAACAACCCATCAGGAGAACTCAAGGCAGGGGGCAGGAGAAAATCCTCACCTGCCTGTCTGATATGTAAAGCCTTGGAGGGTGTGCACGGGCAGCAGCCAAGTTTAGAGTAATCATTTTTTACATCTGTCTCACATCAAAGTAAGGGTGGGCGCCGGTATACTCTTCTACGCAGCCCTTGGCAGAATGTTTGCTGAACTCTGCACTCCGAGCGGAGCCCAGAGTGGGAACTACTCTTCCCAGTAGGATTTTATATAAGTGCAGCAATTTCAGTTTCACTGCTCTGTAGATGGTTCAGAAGATACAAGCTGGTCGGGCAGAAATTTTATATTGCAAAAGGAAGTATGTCTCCCAGCAAATTATAAAGACCATTATTCATAAAAGTAACCAATACCAACTAAATCAGAAAAAAAGAAAACATTAAAGTGTTTCATTATTGCTGAATATTGACAGCAAACCAACTCAGCAATTTAGGGGAAGGTACTTAAATTAATAGGCCCACATGGCGAGTATCATGGAATAAGTTTCAGGGATACCAGGGGACCCGAATTGCAGATTATAGGCTGTATCTCTGCACCCAATTCTGCTGATTATGACTTTTCTCCATTGAATGGGGGATAACCCCACGCCTCCCAATTGCTTGGAGATTATTGCTGGCATTTTCCACCTGCTCGTGGGTCCTAGGAAGGGGTTGGTGGTAGGGCAGAGCAAGCTTCTGCCTGTGCAAAGGGAGTTTTGTCTGCTCCCACAGAAAATATTTCCTGGGCTCGCCATGGGCCAGACAATGAAGTTTCCCACACCTCCTGACCCTTCAGCATTGTAAATGCCCTGGTGTCTCTGAGCCCAAAATTACTGCGGTTGAAGTTGCTGATTCAATAATTCCAGGGCCCAGAGATATGTGGAATTGCGAGATGCTGAATTTTACCCAGGTATTGCTCCGTGTGAAATACCACAATTCATAATAAAGCCATAGGAGGACAAGGAGAGTGAATGATAGAATAAGTTCAGTACGCAGTTTCTCCAACGCAGGCATTACCATGCATTAGTTTTGCAACTCAGCAGTGACCATGCAGGTAAGTACCATGAAAGCTATTTACTGACATTGATATACTTATTTATATAATTTATAAGGCGCATGAATCACCCCAGTCGGGGTATATCCACGCTGTACCTGCTCTTGGGGACAGCCAGAGTAGGTGGATCAGAACAGTGAAGTTTCTGATCCAGATGTCCCTGGGTAGTTGGTTCCAGAATTGGGGGGCTAGGTTAGAAAAGGATTTGCCTCCTAATCTGGTTAGTTTTATGCACGGTACGATGAAGAGATCTTTGAATCCTGACCGGAAGGTTATAGGGGGGTGTATCTGACCAGCTTGTCCGACAGGTATCTGGGTCCCATATTATTTAAAGCTTTAAACACCATGCAGCAAACCTTGAATTTAACTCTTTTTCGAATGGGAAGCCTGTGTAGTTTTTTGAGAAGGGGGAGTGAAGCTGTTCTGGAGGGAGCCCTGGTCACTAAGCGTGCAGCCGTATTCTGGACTACTTGCAGTCTGTTCAGAGAGGTTTCCTTGGCTGAGATTAGCAGGGCATTGCAGTAGTCCAGGCGACTTAGGACCAATGCTTCTACCAGGGTTTTACGCGTGGAGGATGGGAGAAGGGGGAAGACTCTGCAAAGCAGGCTTAATACATGGAAACATGCCCTAGTGGTTGCAGTAGCATGTTCCTTCAGGTTTAATTTGTGGTCAATTAGGACCCCTAGGTTCTTAACCACTTGTTTTGGAGACGGGGCTGGGCCCAGTCCATTGGGCCACCAGTTGGGTGACCATCTAGTTATTGCATCTTTGAATAGCATGATTTCAGTTTTTTCTGCATTTAACTGAAGTAAGTTGTTGCTCATCCATTCCGTGATGGTTTTCATGCCCTCTGCGAAGGTGGCCTCGATGTTTGTGGTGCTTTTGTCAAAGGAGAGGAGTAGTTGTGTGTCGTCAAGCGTAGGATATTGATATGAACCCTAAGTTTCTCGGAAGTGACATGAGTGGGGTGACATAAATGTTAAATAAGGTGGTGCTTAGGCATGAGCCCTGGGGTACACCCTTAGAAACCGTGGTGGTCTGAGATTTGTACGGACCTAGGTTGACTGTTTGGGTTCTGTCCTTCAGAAAGTCAGTCAGCCATTTTTTTTAACAAATCTTTATTGAGATTTTGACCCTGACAACGTGGTTACCCCCCCCCCAGACAACCCCTCTTCCCGGTACAGGCAACATTTTGGAATATTTGAAAATTAACATAAGAATAAAGAGTTATAAAGAAAGATGGAAAAATACAAGCTTCGAAGAGTAAAAACAATAAGAAATACATAATAACATTCCTAAAGCACTCAATATATCTCGACCTAATTAGTCTATGCTGGGTTCCCTAGCCATAATCTAACTGGTTCCCAAATTTTCAATCCCTTTATTTTTTTTTAATACCTTTCCGGCTATAAATGGAGATTTCGAGATTATATGTTGCTAAGAAGCGCATCAGCCACTGTTGAAATGTGGGTGGGTATTGATCCAGCCATGCGGAAGTTAAGCAGATTCTGAAGACTGCCATAGCAATATATATAAGTCCCTGCATGGCAATAGGTCTAGTAGCTTTATCTACCCCTAACACGATTTCTGCTATGCTGATCTCTATATCAACTTTGAATATTTTCGATAGACAGTCGGAGACTTCTCGTTTAACATTATCTAAAGTACAACATGTAGCCAACATATGTATCAAATCGGCTTTGGGTCTATTGCATCAGGGGCAGAGAGTCCCCTTCCCCACTCCCCATTTTGAAATTTTTTCAGGTGTGTAATAGAGATCGAAAAAGGTTTTGTAGAACTGAGCTTGCAGCTTGGTGGACATTAAAATAGAGCTGGATAATTCGAGTGCTTTGTGGGCTAAATCCTCTGTAATATTGATCATTTTTTGCCAGATATTTGCATATTTATCGATATCATCTGGTTGTGCAGCAATTAATTCTTTATATATGTCTCCAATTTTTACCCTTTCCGAACTAACCACAGTGTTAATTGTTGGGATTTTCTTAAAGCAACCATTGGGTCCCCCCTTTTTGAGAATAAAATCTCTTGATTGTAAAAACTTTAAAAAAATCGTGCGGATTCAGCCCATATTTGGTTTTTAGCGATTCAAATGAACAAAAACCCGTTGAATCAAAAAAAGAGCCGAATTGCGAAATTCACAAACTAACCCATCGCCGCATGCAGGAATCCAAAAATATTTCGGGCAGGTTGGTATTGTTCTCTATCGGAGTATAAAATGAAAACCTGCCTATCGCCAAATGTTTCCGAACCATATTCCAAACACTATAGATACCCTTGAGTGTTTTAAATCGTTCTTTTTTTCATTCATAGGGTAGCTTCCAGAGATGGTTATTGGCATTATTACCCAAAATTAATTCCTGTGGGGTTGGAGTCAAGCAAGTTGGCATAAAGTCTTGTTTGGGGATTAACAGCAAACAACTGTATTTGATGGTTGTAGCCCACCAATAAAGTTTGAAATTAGGGGCGGCTAGGCCACCTCTGTCCCTGGAGTGTGTGATATGTTTGTAGGCTCTTCGTGTTTTTCCATAGCCCCAAATGAAGCGAGATAACATATAGTCTATTTCATTAAAAAGTGATAAGTCAAAGTTGAGACAGATTGCCCGGAATAAGTACAAAAATGTGGGCAAAAAAACCATTTTAATGAGATTACATCTTCCGATTATTGTTAAATGTAGGTTATGAAGTCTCGATAAGGTTTTTTTTGTCTGTTTGACTAAAGGGTCGAGGTTTAGGGCCACTAGTTTATTTAGAACGGATGTAATAATAATGCCGAGATATAATGCATTATCAGTAACTCTTGCATCATCCACACTGATATTGTTGTTTATTATAATCTGGGTTTTGGTTTGATTTAATTTGTATCCCGAAATCTCTCCGAACATTTTGGCTTCTTCCTCCATTATCCTTACTGTTATAGTTGGATCAGATGTCACAATAGCGAAATCATCTGCGAAGGCTAGAGTTTTAGTTTCGTCATTCAATGTCTTCATGGGTAGTATGGTCGAATTAGTTTCTAGTTTTGCAATAAAAGGGTCAATGTAAATGGCGAAGAGTAGGGGAGAACATGGACACCCTTGTCTTGTGCCTCTTGTCACTTTGATAGTATCCGATGTGACCCCATTAATCATAAACACCGCTTCTGGAGCAATATACATTTTCTGTATTGCTTTGATAAAATGCTCCCCGATCCCACTCTTTGCCATGACCGACCATAGATATGGCCAAGAGACCCTGTCGAATGCTTTTTCAGCATCTAATAAAATTAGCCCCATAGGGTCTCCTGCGACCTCGGCGATGTCAAAGAGGGTTATCACCCTCTGAACGTGGTCTGTGGTTGATCTTCCAGTAACAAACCCGTGTTGTCTAGCAGATACGATTTTATGGATCAAAGGTGCCAATCTACTTGCAAGCAGTTTGGAATATATTTTGGAGTCATTGTTAATTAGGGTAATTGGACGATATGAGCCTAATTCTGTCGGATCTTTATTTTTTTGGGGGAACACAATAATTTTTGCTCGTGCCCAAGACGCCGGAGGATTTCCATTCATAAAGACCTGGATAAACAGCTGGGTTAGGATATCTTTGAGTGAGCTACTAAATCTAACATAAAATTCAACGGGGATACCGTCCAGACCTGATGCCTTGCCTGATGGGAGACTACATATGGATAGTAAAATTTCTATCCAGTCTGGTCCTTCAGCGAGAGTTTCCTCATCTGTTTTGGATAGGCAGGTCCTTTTATCCGAAATTAGATACTCATCGATTTTATCTTGGTTAATATCTGATTCAGCGTATAGCTCAGCATAATATCTCCTAAAGGCATCTCTGATGTCGTTCGTATCATGAGTTAGGCCCAGAATTGGGTCTCTTATGGCTTTAATCGTATTTTTAGTATTTTGTTCTCTTACCCTAATGGCCAATTGGTGCCCTACATGTTCTCTCCATTCATACATTTTTTCCCTATTTGTTGTGGCTTTTAGGATTGCTTTACGAGAGAATATCTCGGATATTAGATTTTTTGCTATCGCTACATCTCTGTTAGCCTCATCGATATTGTTCCCCCCTTGAAGTACTCTGATTAAATCTTCTTCTTTCCTGGCCAAATTCTCCTCGAGATCTTTTAAGTTTTGTTTGTTTTTTTTGTTATTTTGAAGAGAGAATCTGAGGGTTTCTCCCCTTATCCCTGCCTTTAATGAGTCCCATACCACCTCTAGCGGGGCACTACCCATGTTGAAACTTAAAAATTCTGGGATCCATTGATCCATATGTGTGCAATATTGGTCGTTGGTTAGCAGGGCTCTTTCAAAGGTCCAGTTACTGCGATCAGATTTAATAATGTCGATATCAAAACTTAAAAGCAGAGGATTATGGTCTGAAAAAACCCTCGGCAACTTATTTATAGAGCATTTGGATAGTATTACATTAGAAATAAACATATAGTCCAATCTAGCCAGTTTGCGATGGGGGTGGGAGAAAAAAGTGTATCCGTGGTTTTGCGGTGTTTTCATCTCCCAACAATCTACCAACCCATGAACATGACAAAGTTCCACCAAGGCCTTGTATGTTCTAGGTGTCCGGCCATGATATTTTAATGTTAGTTCCGAAAGCCAAATTGGTGGGAGATTAATATTAATATCCCCACACATAATCATAGGAACTGGCCAGTGTGCTAGTTCGTTAGATAGGAACTGTAACAATGTTGGATCGTCTATAACGTTGCCATAGATTGAAGAGACAGTATTTTTTTGACATTCTGTAATGGCCCATCTACCCAATGGATCTGAAGCTGATCTTAAGAAGCTCAAACCCCTACCTCGCGCTAAAATAGCTACCCCACGAGTTTTATTTGGTTGGGTGGTGGCAACAACAACTCTATATCCCAAATCTTTAAGCAGATGGCTTTGTGACCCCTCTATATGTGTTTCTTGAAGACATATTATTTCAGCTCCTATTGAATGTAAGTCTATTGCTAATCTTTGCCATTTTTTGATGTCATTAAGCCCACATATATTCATAGTTAATATTCTCAATTTAGCCATTTATTTTTTAAGTTTGATGTACCAAAATTAATCTCTTTTTTTTTATTCATTTGACTGTGTGCTCTTTTTATCCTATATCTTATCCTGATCATTAGTTCAACCCTTTCAATTTGCCTGTACCGTTGTCCCCTTCCCCCTCCCCCGTCTTCCCCACAACAACTAAAACCCACCCCCCTCCCACCTCCCCCCCTCCATCTAATGAGGCTACCTGTTGCCCGTGGGCCCAGGTTGTGGGCATCTCGCAGGTCCTTCGGAAGTTGGAGGCTCTAGGCCCTGACCCCTGCAACTTCAGAAGAGCTGTTAGCCCTAATCGGTAATTTTTGTTCAACGACTATCTTTTATAGGCGTTTACTTATTCCACAATAATCTTGCCTGTCAACCCATTTTTTTTCAAGGAGAATCTCACTCTCCCTCTCTGCCTATCTCTCAACCCGTTGACTGCAAACGTATAGTCTCTATTTATTGTGTTTTTTCCATTTCGAAGGATTTGTTTTATCTTTACTGTGGTCGGAGATCTCTTCCAAATAGGATTGTGCTTGAATCTCGCTGGAGAAGCTTCTCGTTATGCCATTAAATATAACTTTTAGTCTAGCTGGATTGAGTAAGAAGACTGTTGCACCAATCTTTTCTAATGGGGAAAAAGTTGTCGTAATCGCCATCTTCTCTCGACTGTTGCATGGGCAAAATCGGGTCTGCTAAAGAAAGCGTATCCTTTGTATTGTCTTTTTTTGGTCGGTCTTGCCAAGTCAAAGATTGCTTCCCGTAAAAGAAAGTTGCCAAAATTAACAAGCATTGCTCTGGGATATTGCTTTGATCCTTGCGACTTTTTGTTGATGGTAAAAGGAAAGCGATGGACTCGCTGGATCTCCTTCTCCCAATCCCATGAAGCAAGCTCGGGGAATGAGTCTTTAAACAGAGATAGCATATAGCTCCTTGGATCGTTCCCCTCTAATCCCTCGGGGATCCCCAGAATGCATAGAATATTGCGGCGAGCCCGGTTTTTATGATCTTCTACCTTCATCATTAGATCGCGAATAACCTCTTCTTGTGATTGACCTTGTTTCTGGAGAGCCAGGACGTCTGTTTCAAGATTCTCTGTGCGTTGTTCAACCGAGGCCATTCTATCTGAGATTTCCAAACATGTTTGGCCTACTTTACTGATAGCCCCTTGGAGTTTCTGGTTGTCAGCTTTAACATCCAATTGAAACTTCTTTATTGAATTGAATATGTCTACCAAGGATGGTTCGCTAGCCACCATGTCTTTGCCTATTGATTTTGGTTTTGTTTTTGAATATGGCTTGGTCGTAGCGTGTGGGGAAGTGTTCCTGTGTTTTTGATCAAGCCGACAGACTAGTTCTAAGTTACTTCCTTGGTCTGTAGTATCTTCGTCCAACAATTTGTTTTGTCTCCTTTGTCTTCTTTTTTTTCTTTCTTGTTTTTTTTTTGTAGCACTGTTATCTTTAGGAGAATTGTTCTGTTTTTTGGAGCTAGAGTTGGAGTTGGATACATCAATAGAGTCTGTGTGGATTTCTTCATATCTTAATCCTGGGGGTTCACTTGAGGTTGACATCCCTGTCTCATAGATTTCGGACTCTGATATTGATTCAGGCTCGGATTCCGGGTCCGTTCCCGGCCTGTTTGTATTAGAGATGGTTGAGTTTAGGTTTGGCTTAGAATTTAGGTTTAAATCGATTGAATCTTCTATATTTGCTAAGCTATTTGTCGCTATATTGCTCACATTTATCGATGATAATGCATCGGGGGCACAATGATCGGCAGACGAGTCCTCTTCTTCAACCACTTGTTTGCCCTCTTCAAAGATTTCTGTTTTATCTTTAGAGCCTTTAGAATCAGAGTACAATTTGAGGGTGTACAGAGATCCATTCTTGATGCCCGCCTCTGAAGTGCCCTGATGCACACTTGAAATATCTATATTCCTCTGGGTTTTAGATATATTGTTTTCGTTGGTTTGTATTTCAACCGGGTTCTCTTGGTAGGCGAGTTCTTTAGAAACGGGACATAAGATTGTTGAAATCCGAGGCTGGGACTCATGTGACAATCCACTTGACTTCGCAGCCGACTTTAGATTTCTAATTGCCTGCAGTCGCTTTGCTTTTTTGGCCTGTAGTTCCATTTTGGCCTGAGTCAGTTGGAATTCTGGACCATTTTCTTGTTCGTAGTCCTTATGTTTACTTTTTTCTTTTTCTTTGCCTCTATCACTGGTTTTTTCTTTTTCCTTTTTTTTATCTTTCGGTCTATCTTTCGGTCGATCTTTTTCCTTCTCTTTCTCCTTTATTTTTTCCCGATTTTTATCCTTCTCTTCTTTACTTTTAGCCCCCCTGTTTTCAATCCGCCGTAATATATTTCCCTGGCCTTGCACTTCGGCCTCCTCCGGAGTCTCCCGAGTGGTTAACTCTTGTTGTAGGCCAGTTGAAGTGTTGTCTTTAGCATTAAAGTCGTAATGTTGGTTCTGTATGCTTGGACTATTCGACTCTTCACCTTGTATCATGCCTGTAGTTGCCATGTTAAGCACTCGGCTGAACCCCTGCCTCTTCTTTTTTTTTTATTGTACTGAAGCTTATGCTTAATTCTCCCCGGAAAAATGAAAGCAATTGTGACAGCAGCCGCTGAATCCTTAAACCCCCTGAGGATAATAGGAGTATTAGGTACCCTGTTCAAGGCACCCCCAATTGCGGACAGTAATCCAGCGCGGCTTCGAGGTATTTTCCAAGCTGCCCAAGCCGTGAATGACAGAGATGTCGCCTGCATCCGTCTTTACTTTCTGGACCTTTACACGCGGTCGCGCAGTGCAGTGTAGTACAAATTGTACTTATTGTAGAACTGTAGAATTGTAGACTTGAGATCTTAAGAGATCGAGCAGCAGGCCGGTAGCAATTAAGAAATTAGGCTATCGGTTTAGGCATTTAGGCATTCATCTAGTCCTCTAATAGTCTTTAGCAGTTTTTTGACGGTTTAGCACACAATTTAGCACAGTTTTTAACAGTTTTTAACAGTTTTTAACAAATTTCACAACTGTTCACAGTAGGCTCACCATATCACCATATCACGGTATAAAGCAATCTCTCATAGTTCTTATAGTTTTCTGTTAGATAGTTACACAGTCTTTTATTTATATTTTGTATTTACTCCTCCCAAAAATATCTTTTCTTGGTTTAAATCTCCGGGCTAGAATTTTCCGAGGTTTATTTGTTTAATAGGGGAGACTGAGTTATTGTGCTGGTATTTATGCCCTTTTATTTTTAATTTCTTGTCTTGTTTTATTTGTTTTATTTATCCGAAAAAAAAAACCTTCAGCCTCCTCAAGACTGATGATCACTCACCCCTCGCCTCGCCTCTCACCTGTCGCAGCTCCTTGCCGGCTCAGTCTGGTTTTTTTTCTCGGTCACATCTGCTCAGTTCGTGTGTTTGTTCGTGCGTTTGACACCGATTGAGCCTCCTCGCCTCCCGTAGCTGGGACGAAGTCGGGTGAAGCAAGACAATCCGGAAATGCTCGTAGAGAGTCAGGAGCCCGTCTGGAGCCCGTCGCTCGGCTACTCTTCTCCAGCACGACCCTCAGACAACACTGGTAGCACGGGTAACATCAGAGTTTTTTCGATTTCGATTCCGCGACCTCTAATCACCCCCTCGATGCCTTCTTGATGAGCCTGGTGGTGCTGCACTCCGATCGGTAAAACGCTGGTAAAAAAGCCAATCCCGATGCTGTTTAACGTAGACAGGTAGACAGGTAGAGAGGTAGGCAGCAATCCGGCACGTTCGTCTATTAAGTCTATTAATTCTGTTGATTCAGTTTGCTTGGGTTGCTTGGGTTGCTCAGGGCTGTATAGGTTATTTCTTCACGTAGCATTGTAGCGCCATAATCTATAGTCTGTTAATCCACAGCAGGGGCCAACGCAAGGTGGAGCACAGCCTACTCCTCACGATCCACGGACGCCATCTTGCCTCTCAGTCACAAAAGGTTATCCATTTTAGTGCATCACCCTGAATGCCTATGGCTCTTATTCTCTCTAGCAGGATCAGGTGTGAGATGGTATAGAATGCTAAGGACAGGTCGAGAAGTATAAGAATTACTGCTCGGCTGCCGGCCGCAAGCATTTGGATGTTGTCTGTGACTGTGACCAGAGCCGATTCCATGCTATGTCTAGGGCGGAAGCCTGACTGTGAGTAGTCGAGGGAGTCAGAGGATTCAATGAATGTGGAGAGGTGAGTGTTGATGTGTTTCT
This sequence comes from Lissotriton vulgaris, assembly GCF_964263255.1. Classification (NCBI taxonomy): domain Eukaryota; kingdom Metazoa; phylum Chordata; class Amphibia; order Caudata; family Salamandridae; genus Lissotriton; species Lissotriton vulgaris. The sequence goes on from NW_028253152.1 coordinate 220,207, forward strand.
CAAGTAGTTTGCTTTGGAGAGGGAGCAGTGAGATGGGTCGGTAGTTGGAAATACCGTCAGGGGGTAGTTTGGCATTTTTCCTAATAGGCAGAATCTGAGCAGCTTTTCACTCCTTAGGTAGCTTGCCTTCTAGTTACTGACATTTTACAACATGAAACTTTACCATACAGGAAAGTGTAAAGGGTTTAAGGGGTTTTAAGGGTTTAGAAATGGGTGCAGGTCAGGGTTTGCATAGTAAGGAGTTTTTAGGATTCAGGTTTTGTTAAGAGTACATGATTGTAAGGATTTTTTGGGTTCAGGGATAGATAAGGGTAGAAGATGGTAAGTTGTAGTAAGGAGTTATTTGGGTTCGGGGATAGGTAAGGGTAAGGTATAGCAAAGGATTATTAAGGTTCAGTGATGGGCAAGGATGTGGGCAAGGATATGGGGTTGTTAGGGTTTTGTTGTAAATGAATCTAATTTTCCCGATTCATGCCCTTATATAGGTATACTTTATCATATCCTTACATAGGTATAGAAATCAGTACCATATTTGGACTGAGCCTATCAGCCCAAATACGGCATGGCTACTTCCACTAAGTTCTGAGAATCAAAAACGATTTCTTGGAAAAACCTGCCTTCAGCAGCTAGGGACTTCCCCCTGCTTGAATATGAAGTTCTCCAAGAACTCCCGGCATTTTCCAAGAAATTAGCCTTTGAGTGACGTTATTAAGACCAAACATGCGCCAAACTCAGCACCTTCAAGATATAAATATGCCAGGTTTGCCCAGACAAACACACAGTGGTTTGGAGCAGATCGACTATCTACTTACCCGATGCCCTGCAGCAGCAAGTGCCGAAGGAAGCCAACCCTCCAACTGACTGGGGCGCTAGGTGGCGCCAAACCAAGATGGCCACACAGTTGTAAGGCTCCCAACTGACTGAGCGCTTACACCCACTTCTTCAGCATCCTCTCCAGTGCTGGCTACTCCTGAATGGTCTCGGAGTGATCCCTGAACTGTGGTGAATCCATCGGTGCCCCAATCTTCCCGATCGGCCGAGGGGTTCGGGAGCTGCGAATGCATTTGCCTGGCGCCGACCGATGCTGCTGGAGAGGTCGCTCAACGTGAACGGATCCGGCTCGCAGGAAAGGCCGGTGCTCTGGGGCCTGCCCGCTCCGGACCTGCGGGCCTACACGCTCCGGCCGCCGGCCCCTATTGAGATTGGAGCCTCCCGACACTGCGGAGACGGGCTTCCGATTGGCTGCTACGCTTGCTGGGTCTGCGCCTGAGACCCCGAGAGTGCCCAGCCGCCTTTGAATTGAAACTGCACTACCGGACGGAGGAGCCGGAGCGCTCTGCTCCCCCCCGCCTCTGCCTCTCCGCCCACCTGCTCCTGACCACGAGGCGCTCTCCGTGGGCCGCTTGTGGTGTGCGGCGGGAAGCCTGTTCTCGGAGGGGGGCCTCCGGCTCCTGAGGAGCTACGCACAAGGTACGGACTTCACTCCCCCGCGCTGCACGTTTGGATATTCAGGGTGGGCCCCTGAGGTGCACGACTGTACATCCAGGGCGGACCCCCCCCCGGGGTGCACCCCTCCTGTTCCCCCCCCCCGCTGCGTGAAGACTCAACATTGTGCGACCCGCGCGTGCTGGAGGGGGGGAGTAATCCTCCCCGCGCCCCCCGCAGCTGAGAGGCAGGACGGCTGGCGGTTGGCCTGCGGCTTTCTGCTCCCCCCACCCTCACTCGGTCACTGGCCGCACTTGGGGGCCCCCTGGCTAGCGTGGGCCCGGAGTCGCTGCTACTGCAACGCTGGTCCCCACCCTCGGACTCAGCGGTTTGCCTCTCTGTGGTGACCCCTGACTCTGTCATTCAACCCACTGGCTAGTTCATCTGCGGCCTGGTACCTGGGAAACACGTGGTGCTGTGGTCGCTCGCCTGCCTGACTTCCCGGCGCCCGCTGTACCGCGCCTTTACTGCTCTTTGGCTCCCATCCCCCTGACATCGGCTAACACCATCCCACGCCCTGGCCTCCTCTCAGACCGCGACTCCGCGGACTCCACGGCGCGACATGGGCTGCAACGACGCCAGACAATCTAAGATCCCCTTTGAAACTCACAAGAAAGCGTCCAAGGCACAGTCGGAGGGTGCGGAGGGACCGGCCACCCCCGTGCCCCAAGAAGATGACTGGAAAACGCTCCAGCTGGGCATGAGGCAGAGTCTCTCCTCGATAGACGCCAATATCGACACCATCAATACCCGTATGGATGGGGTCGTCGCTAAACTCGAACACCATGACACTCGTATAAAGGAGGCTGAGGACAGGGTCTCAGCGCTAGAGGATGGGGCCACCTCCACTGCCAAGCAAGTCACGCAGATGGACAGACTGTTGAAAATAATAGCGGACAAGAATGAGGACTTAGAAGCTAGGTCCCGACGCAACAACGTCCGCGTCCTGGGCCTTGCGGAGTCAACCAACACAGGGAGGATGGAAGTGTTTATGGAAAAGCTGATCGTGGAACTGTTTGGGAGGGAATCATTCTCCCGCACCTCATTGTGGAGAAGGCACATAGATCTCTTGCTGCCCGCCCTCCTCCCGGGGCGACACCGCGCCCTGTTATTGCTCGCTTCCTCAATTACAGAGACAGGGATGCGGTGCTGCGCAGAGCGAGAGAGGTGGGCACGGTCACATATGGCAACACGACGCTTTCATTTTTCCCTGACTTTACCCCCTTCGTACAAGAGGCCCGCCGTAAGTTTGCGAGGGTGAAGAAGAAACTCCAATCCCTGGAAATTTCCTATGCCATGCTCTACCCGGCCAAACTGAAAATAACGCATCATGGCTCACAGCACTTTTTTCTGAATCCGCAGCAGGTGGAGGACTTTCTCAAGCGCCACCAGAAAGAACGATCCACAGACCAGGCTGGAATCCAACGCTCCAGGTCACATTCGCCAATGTCTAAACAAGACTGACTAACTGAGCCTCTGGTGTGCCCATGAAGGCGCTGCCCTGAACTAACCACATGACCGAACACTGTAATGCTTGGTGAGGTACATTTTCTTATACTGTTTCAAATCTCACTGGAGAAAATAAAAAACTCTGTAAGTGCTTGGTCGCCCACCTCCGTCCCACGTAGGGTAGCTGGGTTCCCTAGCGTCCTGTGGGTGAAAGTAAGGAGGTGGTGGGCAGGTTTGGCGCCCCTGGATTTCCGTCCCCAATGGGTGATCCCCTACAGAACTTTATCGTATCTTTAGTTTTGGGGTTGTTGCTGTTAGGGAGGGGGGTGGGGAGTCCTAATTCCCGGCTAGTTGGGTATGCCGGTGTGGGTGGGGTCTTATTGTACCTTCAGGCAGTGGTAACTTACGGGCCACCTCTACAGTCTATTTGCACCATGCCACGTCAGACTACTGTCATGCATTGCCGGCCTGTTGGGGTTGCCGGACAAGTTGGGTTCTTTACCTGTTTTAGAGCCCGCTGCGTAGCCGCGGTGGGTACTGTTGAGACTTTGAGGAATGATATGATCAATCTGCTGGGTGAAAGTCTTGCATTTATTGCTATTACTGGATTGCTATTGTGGGCGGTAAGTTTGTGCGTCATTTGCATTACCGGGATGGGATGGGTGACATGAACAGTCCTCAACCGGCTTTGAACATTCAGCTTGTTACTTGGAATGTGCAGGGCCTTAATAACCCTAGGAAACGGCGACAGATACTGGGGTATATGGACAGGCACGGGATCTCAGTCGCTCTATTGCAGGAAACACATCTGGCGCCCTCTGCGTCCCCCTTCTTTGCTTCCCGATGGGCGATGTGCAGGGTGTTCTCTGCTTATTCGAATTATGCTAGGGGTACCACAATCCTGGTTAAAAGAGGTCTGGGGTTTACACCGTTTGGCTCTGAGATTGACTCCTCTGGTAGATATTGCTTGCTCTGGGGGAAACTGCACGTACATACTGTTTTATTCGCTTGCTATTATGGCCCCAACACTGATGACCCTTCTGCTCTCCTCACCATGTGGGGCAAGATACAGACCCTGGGCATATCTCATGTAGTTGTAGGCGGTGATTTTAACACTGCGCTGGTCCCCGCGCTTGACCGGTCACACCCGCAAGCCGGACATTATACGCACACGCAACGCACCCTGCTAGGTATAGTGGAGGATCACCACCTGACAGACGCATGGAGGCACATGCATCCTTCTCATCTACAGGGTACACATTTCTCCGCGATCCACTCCACCTGGGCACGCATAGACTATGTCTTCCTTTCTGCTGGCCTCACCCCATGGCTTGTCAAGGCGCAACACCTCCCCCGCACCTACTCAGATCACTCCCCAGTCCTATTGACACTGCGCATTCCACTGGATGCTTCTCCTTTCCTGAGTTGGCGTCTGAACCCCGCACACCTCACAGATTCGGCCTTTAAGGCTGATTTAGAACAAGACATAACTGATTTCTTTGACCGCAACATCAACTCTGTTTCAAGTCTCACCGTTGTTTGGGAGGCGTTCAAGGTTACGGTGCGCGGGTGGTGCATATCCAAAGGGGGTGGGGTCCTCAAGGCCCTTCGTGGAGACCTGCGGAAACTGGAAGGGGAGATAGGCAAGCTAGAGGGCGAACTGTCCAACGGGTCGGGAGGTCACGCAGTTCAGGCGCAGCTCAGGGAAAAGATTAATGAGTACACTGAGGCAGCAGACAAAGAATGTAAGTTCCTAGGGAAACCCTACACAGCTCGGGTATACGGAGAAGGAGATAGGCCAGGTAGGGCCCTCGCTTCTGCTATCAGACCACCCAGGCACAGTTCTTACGTCACCACACTGCTTGATAGACATGGGACGCCCCAAAGGGACCTCACTTGCCAGCTAAGGGTCCTCACAGAACACTACGCTACACTATACACCTCTCAGAGACAGACACCACTGGATCTCCCTTCCTATCTCGATGACACCGCTATTGCCTGGCTTGGCCCAGCCCAACAAAAGTTTTTGCACCTGGAATTGGAAGTTGATGAAATTAAGGATGCCATTATGTCTATGACATCAGGCAAGGCCCCGGGCTCAGACAGTCTACCGATAGACTTCTATAAAGCTTTTATACACTTATTGGCCCCGATTCTTAAAAATGTGTACTATTCGGCCCTTGAGGAGGGAGTCCTGCCGCTGAGTATGCGGGAGGCCCTTATTGCCTCCCTGATGAAACCTGGTAAGCCCCCGGAACATTGTGACTCATATAGACCCCTCTCCCTGCTAAATACTGACGTCAAGATACTAGCAAAAGTATTAGCGACCCGCCTGAACCTCCTTATGGAACGCCTGGTCTTGCCGGATCAAGCGGGTTTCGTCCCAAATCGCGCCACTTCCCACAACCTCCGTACCCTCCAGGCGGTGCTGCAAGATATAGACCCCAATTGCGAGGCCGTGGCGGTCTTTTTAGACGCCACAAAGGCGTTCGATTCCCTAGAATGGGACTATCTTTTAAAACTGCTGGAACGTATGGGCACCCCCTTTAGCTTCCTGGATTGGGTTCGATTACTGTACTGTAAACCGCAGGCTGCTGTCCTCCTAAATGGTGCTCGCTCAGATCCCTTTGAAATACACAGGGGCACTCGCCAGGGCTGCCCTCTCTCCCCAGTTCTCTTCGCGATTGCCATAGAACCCCTGGCTGCCAAACTACGTCAGCACCACAACCATCGCTCCCTTATCTACCCCGAGAGACAGTTACTCATATCACTATATGCCGATGACATGACCCTCTACATACACAAACCTCAGGAAAACCTAAACCCCATCTTGCGCGAGGTCACCAAGTTCGGTGCCATCGCGGGTGTACAAATAAACTGGGCAAAGTCTGCCCTCTTCCCTCTCACGGACAAAACCCACAGGTTCCCTCTCGACTACCCATTAGTATGGGAAGACGAGGAACTGAAATATCTGGGGATAAATGTCACCAGAGACCGGGAGGCCCTTATGCGAGCTAATTACGGCACGGTTCTGGATAAGTTGACAGATAATATCACTAAGTGGATCCACTTCCCCCTATCCATGGCGGGGCGTGTCTCGCTGCTCAAGATGGTTGTTCTCCCCAAGTTGTTATACCTCTTTACTAATATCCCCTACTGCCCTGGCCCACATTTCTTCCGAGCTATAGACTCTCAGATGTCCCGGCTGATATGGGGAGGAAAGCAAGCCAGAATCGGACTCAAAACCCTCATGCTTCCATACCATCAGGGTGGCTTTGACGTGCCTAACTTTCGCCTTTACTATGATTGTGCGCAGGGCCATTTTGCTGCGTACTGGCTGCATCCCCCACCCTTCATGGCACACCTTGCTGTCGAGGACGGCTATATGCGGCCCGCGAAGCCGTCTGGCTACCTCTACTTGGACAATCGAATCCCCGATCGCGACCCTACTACAGTAGATTGCACTGTGCTTGCATGGCGCAGGATCCAGTCACGCATGGGCGCTTCTCTCCTATACTCCCCTCGCATGGTGCTCGCGCACGATCCCAGACTGAGTATTACCCAGGAGGAAATTGGACGTAGGTTGCTGGCTAAGCTGGCATTGCACACGTGGGGAGATCTCTTCATTCAGGGCCGCTTCCGTTCTGCTGCACAGTTCTTTGGAGAGCATGCACCTACTGTAATGGACACTTTTCTTTACACACGGCTACGCCAGAATATTCGGGCGATTACGCCTGACTTCCCTGATGAACCAGACACGGTCGCCCCACTACATGCGCTTTTACAATCTGACACCCGAAACATGTGGTGTCCATGTTATACAAGCATGAATATACTGCCTCCGACCCCCCGCTTCTGAAAGCTAGGCAGGCATGGGATGGGGACCTTGATGCCCCCCTCTCAGATGAACAATGGGAGGAAAGCTGCTCCCACACCAACGCGGTTACGGGCAACGCTCACCTCCGCCTAGTGCATTTCAAATTCCTGCACCGCCTTTATTATACACCTGCCAAGTTATATCGCTTTGGACTATGGGATAATGATCGCTGCCTCCATTGTAAAAGTGCTGAGGTGGACTTTGCCCATCTTGCCTGGACTTGCCAGAACGTTGCGACATACTGGACTGATGTGTTCGGTGCCTTGTCTGACATGTTGGGATTAACGCTTGCCCCCTGCCCCAAAATAGCTCTGCTGGGGCTGGCCCCACCCTCCCTTAAGGAGCATCGTAAATTTTTTGCACTAAGTTTCTTACTGGCGAAACGTCATCTGGCCTGCAGGTGGGGAAGGGAACGAGCCCCCAAATTTAAGTCTTGGCTGTCAACCATGTCCACATGGCAGGAACAACTGCACAACTATGCGGACCTGCTGCCCCATAAAATGCGTCCCAAGGACCTGTGGGGACCCCTCACTGCTTATCTCCTGAGAGCACAGGACGACGACACGGAAGGACCGGATAGTTAACTAAATCCAGTCCATGCTTCATAATGGATCCGTCTGGGAGAATACTCAACCCTTACCACAACCCTCCCCGTCAGACCTCCTTTCCCCCCCCCCCACTCGACAGATCCCCCGCATGCTAACCCTCACGAACGAACATTACACCATGTCAGGGATAATCGCGGAGGCACACACTTACACTGCAGTAAACCTTTCGTGGCAAACCCCGAGCCAACCTGTACACGCACACTACTGGGGGATGTGGGCCTGCTCGCACATTCCGCGCATGCTTCCCACCTACAAACGCTCACACAGGACTTACCCGATACTTGCACGCATAGATCACTTTTCTGACCGCAGACGCGCTACCTAACCGCTCAATTCACTCCCCCTCTACAGTTCCCCTTGCCAGAGGTTGCAGGGCGCCACACCTACGCCTCAGCCATTCCCCTGGCGGGAATTTTTCCCTCTGCCCGCCCTGCCCCGGTCATTACGCTGAATCACATACTCTGCAGGGTGGACATACATAAGGGGGAGATTGTACACGGTTGAATCCTCACCTTTGGTCTCAGGTTTTTTGATGGTTGGGGGGTGGGGGAGGAGGGTGAAAAACTGAAAAATAAGAGACCTCCGATGTCCAACTGCTGAGTTATAATTGCTCTGGAACATAATTAGTAAGATGACGTAATGTACATGACCTTGTTCTACTTTTGACGCGGCCGGCCCGAACAGGTTGCAGGCGACATGCTGTGTTTAACGAAATGTCTCCACCTAATCGTGCTTTGATGCTGTGTTACTGCTCTACGCTGCTGCCGGCCTGCTATCTCAGGTTGTAGGCTGACGAGGCTGTGTAAAGTTCCCTTTTTTACATCTAATAAAGGTCTTGAAAAAAAAAAAAAAACCTCCAACTGACACACTGAGAGAGACGCTGTCTTTTCTCTTGCCGAGAAATCCAGCTCCAGTGTTTCCGGCTTACCCTTGAGGGTATCTGGGAAATCGAGTCCTCAGAGAGAGATACAAGACCTCCTTCATTCTAAAACCAAGGTACGGAGCTGATTAGACCTCAGAGAATTCTTGGAATAGATTCCTGACAAAGAACTACTAAACTAAGGCTACTCCTCACTTACTTCTTCCCTCGTACTAGACTTAGGTTAGGTACACCAGGGTAGGCACATTTTAGAAGCATCAGTTGAGTACTTTTAGTCATTATTTATTACTGTATGTATTTTATGCACTTTTATGGCTTAAAAACTATATTATGCTTTTACAGTACTACTTTATAATAATGTTTGTATTATATACCTTGTACTTTATAACCAGTATTACGATTGTAGCAGTTCATTTCCAATGCTTGAGAAAGAAGACTATTCAATAAATACTTTTATTGAAAACTCCCGTCTCTCTATTTCTCAGCACCTCTGGTGAAACGAAGCATGCACGATTGACTGAGTAAAATAGTTATCTATTGTTTCTGCGACTCTAGAGATTTGATTTCTTATTCTTGGGAAACAAAGGTGTCATGTTTATGCGGTTGTCAGAAACTAATCCCTTCTTGTTTATTCGAAAACATTTCTAGTGACCTCTGAGCTAGCTGGCATTTACTATTAAGTTTAATATATTCGGTAGAGACCTAGTTGACCTCAGTCCTACGTCCAAACTACAGTATATGTTATTCCAATGCGCAGAGCCTATTGGGAATATAGGAACTACACTACAGTTTCAAGGTTCAGTGATGGGTCAGGGTAGGAGGAAATAAGTGGTTGCAGGTGGTTTTTAGGGTTAGAGGATGGGTAAGAGTAAAGGGCAGAGAGCCAATGTAAGGAATCAGGGTTGTGGAAGGGTATGGGATAGTATTTATTAAAGGTTTGGGGGTACAACCGCAAACAAATCACACACAGTGTACCATGGTTCAAGGCTTGGGTACCCATTCAGTACAAAACCTATGCTTGACTTCAAACATACATCCTTGCACTTTAGTACAAGGATGTTTGCTTTGGCACAAGGCAGCATAAAGTGCGCAAACACAGGAGGAGAGAGAAACAGCATAATATCTTGGTGGATATGGAATTCTTCTGCTGTCCCCTATTCATACACCGCAGCACACTACCTTTTGTTGCTTCATTACATTTAAACTTAAAGGACTGATTTTGAGTTTTGGCCATTGTGATGGAGTACTCTCTTCACCAAGCTCTAGGTTTGCGTACCTGATTTTGAGTTGGGTACACCAGAACATTTATGCTGATGTAGTAAAGTTTACTCTGTATACCTTTCTCCAACGTACCATCCGAGGTAAGCTGTCCTATGGTCCCTCCCATTTAGATTGGGCAGCAGATGCTTTTTATTTACTGTCTATTACTGCCAAGAATGCCTGAATATGACCCCCACATCATAGAAGAAAATGTCCATAGTTTTGGGACCACTAGTTTTTTACCTTCCATAAACGAACTCTTGCTTTGTTTTTGAAAAATTGAAAATGTTGACGGTCGTCTGTCCCGTTTGATGGACCCATCCATCAAATCTTTCCTACATTGATAGGAACTGCCATGATGACAGTTCCTCCCACTGCATAGAGATATCCACGGAGCCAGCAGGCATCTCTAAATTTGGAGGCAGAGTAAAGGCTGGGTGGCAGGCGTAAGGTCCTTAGCCACCCTGTGTGACTTTACTTCATTTGCCAATCCCTAAACAGGTTGTTGGCATGATTGTTTTTGTGCAGGAAGGAACACCTTCCTGCACAAAACAATCAAAGGAGGTGTTTTCCTCATTCTATGTGTGCAGCAGAATGCAGCACACGTGGAAAGAGGAAAAAAAGCGGAGAAATATAAACATTTCTCTTCGTTATGCCTGCTTTGGGAAGGTGTTAGTTTTGCCGCTGCCCCATATTTACGCCATGTTGTAAATCTGGAAATTGTTATAAAGACGGGGTTGACCCAATAAAGTCAAAGGACCTGGGTATCTGATATTACAATAAACAATTGGTCCTCGACGAAAATTCACCATGTAAAATAATTACTGTATTTGGTTAGATCAAGTTTCAACTCGTTCCTGAGTAAATCTGTACAATTGATTAGATAGGTATACTAGCCCACATTGTCAAATTATTACAAAAAATGCACTAAGAAACTAGAAATTCTAGTTTCTTGGTGCATTTTTTGTAATAATTTGACAATGTGGGCTAGTATACCTATCTAATCAATTGTACAGATTTACTCAGGAACGAGTTGAAACTTGATCTAACCAAATACAGTAATTATTTTACATGGTGAATTTTCGTCGAGGACTAATTGTTTATTGTAATGTTGTAAATCTGGGTCAGTGTCTAAAACCATGGAACGCCTCTTCCACGTAGAGTAAGGTATTGATGGCCTTACTCCATATTTACAAGGCCATGAAAAGCCATGCAGGGTGGCTTTGTGGTCTGGTAAATATTGGCTGGCATGCTGCGCCTCTGGAACGTCACAAAAGTGATGATCCGGCGGCATACAAGTGCCTCAGGGGCATTGTAAACATGCCCCTTAGTTTTATAGCTCATTTCTCCTTGAAAGCATTGTGACTGTGCTATTCCACTGGTAAATCAAAAAAAATCACCTTTACGTGTTTCTGACCAGAGAGACAGCAGTTCAAAGACTATAAGACTTGTCTTTTCAGTTGCTTCTTCAAGCATAAGTGGTCTGCCTCTGATCGTGTGTTGATAGCAAGGTCATTCGGAAGGTCACTGCTTATTATGGGTCTTTGTAGGAAAGGCAGAATCTGTCAACGAGAGCAGTAATGTATGTGAGGGCTTGGTGAAATTGAAAGCTAATTTTTGGGAACCAAAAATGTATTCACTGATAATGAAAATCAGGTATTTGGGAACAAAAATACAGTTTTATTCATGAAAATTATGACAACTTTATGTTGAAGGGGCCATTACAGGTGTATCTAAATTGAAAACACTCCAATTCAAGATGCAATGTTTGCAATTTCGAAAAGTGACAATTTAGTGCTGCAGACAAAAGAATTCATGTTGAGTTTGAGACACCTATTAACGATATTGGTTCCTCGGTTTCCACAGGACAATCTGGGCCTGACTTACAAAGGCAAAAGAACACTTTGTGTAAGTTTACTATGTTTTGATATTCACAAACTACATTAGTAATTTTACAAATAGTATCTTTACAACTGCAGTGTCTCTGACCTTGGGCAGAGTCTTGGACTCCGCAAGACAAAGAAGGTGACAGCTACACATGGAAAACTAAGAAGTAATTTGTTATGATATAAAATCCAGTACAACAAAGTATATCTTCATGTAGGTTTATTCTCAGAGAAAGATCCTAAACATCTTCATGCCAGACACAGCTGGACCAACTGCTCTCTGATGCCACAGGCATGACATCCTCTTAGAACCACCTAAGGCATCATAAAGATGCAACATTCTAATGAGTGAAACATGTGAGAACTGATAAAGTGATGAACCACATGACATATAAATATAACACATCTCCCCCCTTTATCAACACAACAAACATAAAAATAACATGTATTAATCAAAGCTTGAAACATAACAAATAACAAAAGAAAAAAATCAAGAAACATAATCAACCGAATAAGTAGAACCACCTAAGGCATCATAAAGATGCAACATTCTGATGAGTGAAACATGTGAGAACTGATAAAGTGATGAACCACATGACATATAAATGTAACATAATTACAGACTCCTGAAAATAATTACTTAAAGCAGAAAGTCGTTACATTCAAACCACTTTAATGCTAGCCACAACCAAGTCTCTGTTTATTCACACCTCATCTTGCTACCTGGCTGCTCCCTTCCCATTATTGTTAAACAATGCTGCCTGTGCTGAAAAGGAAGAGAACTTTTTCAGAGGAGACCAAGATGATCATCTCATTTGTAATCAAAAGACATGGGTCCTGGGCTCACTGTGCCACTGGATTCAAGCTATCCTGGCTGAAGAGGGGTGAAACCCCGAAACCGGTCCTAGCATGCTTGTTTCCGGTCCAGGGAGGACCTGGCTTAGCAGTTCGGGCTGGACTGTTCCCATGAGGCACAGGGTCAAGACTGATTTGCATATGGCCAGGTCTAAACTGGGGTGGCATGGTGAGCAAAAGTATGATGGATTTAACCCAGATCTCTTGATTGGGGGTGAATGTTTTGATTTGTTCTGCATTCCATCCATCAATTGTGTGTCTTTTGCATCTCATTTGTAATGGCTAACTACAAAAGACTTCATGAGCTGGCCACGTATTTTCTTAGTGCCGCATAGACGGCACCCATTTGGCAGCAGTTGGCTGATGGGGTTAATGCATTGGGGGAGGACGTCAGAACTGTGAGTGAAATCAAAAGAAAGTGGTAGGATGAAAGCAGATGGGTGAAGGAAAAGTTCACTAAAATAGAGGTGGCTAGAGTTTTTTCTGGTGCACAAACTGGATCTTGTGTCCGTCTCGCCCCACTCGAGAATGACGTCCTCTCCACTATGCACCCCCACCTGCTACATGGGCTGCCTGTTACAGACGACCGTAATGTAGTTTCAGGTAATACATTAACCAACAACATCTATACTATATGTATAAAAGAGTTTTCTTTGTAGTATGTAAGACAATGGAATTAACTCCATGTTTGTCCTTTACCTTATTGTGAATTGGACTGGGATGTTTTTCATTATCTCTATCACACTACGATTCCCAGAAATCTTTGTAAAGCAAAAACAAAGATATTTGCTCATCATGTGTAAAATTTGGCAATGTTCTACCTGTCACTTGATTTAAAATTGCAATGTTTAGCATATCACATAGATATGTTCATTTATAAAAAAAAATTGTTGTAACTTTGTTTAATATTCTATTTTAATTGTCCACGTATAACCAGAGTGAATCTTTCCACTCGGGCAGAAGTCCATGCACCTGCAGGAGTTCGACATCAAGGGCTAGTTCACCCACAACTACCAGAACTAGTAAGCACATATGCTAACAAGAAGTGTTTGTCATGTAACCTCGAAATTATATTCATTCATTATATATTTTCATGTTTCATGTACTTGGATTTGAACATAATAGTTACTAGTATATATGTGTTTGACATGTTAACAGTTGTATTGAATTAGAAATGCACTAATTTTCTTGCGGCCCTGTGACGTTGGCCCAGCCCCCATATCAGTCAACAGTGACTTCTGCTCCTAGCAATGAGTTAACACTTGGTCAGGCACCCCACAGCTGGCAGATGGTAGACACTGATAAAGTCACTTACTTATTACTTTACAAATTACTAATCTTGCGACTTCATGTTTCACATCTTAACAATATGTGTTCTGTGACACATCCTTGTTGTATGCAAGCTCAATATGCATGCTAATGGTTTAAAAGATTTGAGTTCCTTTTTCCAGTGTGTGTGTGACCTAACGTTTCAATTATATTTATTTTGTTTTCAAAGTAATTAAAATGGTATTGTCTAGAGAGCAGTTGCTCAAACTTCTTCTGTCCACTATTAGCACTTACACTTAGTTTAACAAGTACACTTAGGGGATGATTAGGATGGCAGGCGGACTTAAGTCCGCCCGCCACCCTAGCGGTAACAGGACCGCCCCCTTACCATGCGGTGGTCCCGCCAGCCCAATTATTTTAACATTGCAGCGGGTGCTGCAGCACCCACCACAATGGTAAAATGCCATGTTGCGCATTGCCATGCACAAGGTGGCAGGCACCGCACAGTGCTTCCCACCTTGTGCATGGCAATGTAGTGGGATACTGTAGGTATCCCCCAAGTGCAGCCCCCCCGGGGGCCCGCAACAGGCCCCCAAAGCAAATCCCTGCCAGCCTTTCCATGGCGGCATCACCCCCATGGAAACGCCTCAAATGCCACACATCATAATATGGATGGCGGTGCCTGCTAGGAACCGCCACCATATATGTGCCCCAGCTCTGCCCGGCTTGCAATCGCAATGATTACCGACCGGCAGAAAAGAGGCGGACGGACTTTCCGTCTGCCGCGTTACCCACCTCCATTGTAATCTGGCGGTGGGTAAATCAGGTTACGATGGCGGGCGGATCGCCACCCGCCATCGTAATCAGCCCCTTAGTTTCTCCCATATGTATGTGTCACCTTCAGGGATGGATTGGCAAACCAGGCAGTCAGGCATTGTGCGATGGACAGTATCTCAGTGCCCTCTGTGGGCTATATTTGTTCTTTCCCAGCCCATAGAGGGCATTGAACATGGAGAGTAAAACAGCCTTAACGGGGGGGCCAGGTGATGTGGCCGTTTGGCCGTCAACAGTTATGGCCTCTCCTGGATCCCTTCCCCTGCTAGGCTATCGACCTGAGGCAATGGTGGGCTGAGGAAGGTATGACACTGGCCATTGAGCCATTCTCACCGTGGCCCGCCTGCCAAAAAGAGAGTCCTCTGCGGACCATCACATTAAGGCCATGGTGGGGGAGGGTGTGTTTATGCTGAGGCCTCGCTGGGGCAGCCAAGTGATGTTGTGGCCGTTGGCCATCTTCGTATTAGGCCCTGCCCCCGTAAATGCCTCAGCAGTGTGTCTTCTTAATCCCCTCCCGTGTCAGGCAATTGCCCTGAGGCAATGGAGGGCTGGGGAGGGCATGAGTGATAGATGGTGGCCAGGTGTTGCTCGAGCTGTAGGCTATTGTCCCCTTGGACCCGCTGTCTTTCGTAGGATCGACCCCCCTCCACCCACCCCCCCCCCACCCACACTTTCAGGCCTTGATGGAGGGTGCGTGTGTCTAGGCCACATAGAAAGTGACGTAAAGGTCAGAGTTGCCGAGATGGGGAATCAGACTGAGCCCTGGCCTCTGCTGAACATCCTGTGATTCTGAGCAAATCATTTCGTGTATAATGTAACTGGTGCCCATGAATAGTGCTGCAATAGCCTTCACCTTGGGCTGAGTTCACACTATATAAAACTGTCCAAAGGAAGAACAACAGTAAAAATAGCCATCTGTTCATGATTTATGATTCTGCAATGGGAGCATGATAATTAAAGAGAACGCTTTATTTTTAACACACAGCTTTTCTGCCTTTGTTTAGTTTGAGTATCAGTCACAGATCATTTAGGTAGCTTCACAACACATTTGAAAAGTGCTTTTCCTTATGTTTGCTGTTCATAGCACATACTGAAAAATGCCGGATTTGCGTGATTATGTTAATTTAGTTCCAGCTAGGACATGAAAATTCCGGCCATGCAGTAACAAACCGTCCAGGTGGCAAACCTGGCCAGATCAGATGTTGTGGCCATTTCACTTCGCCCGCCTGGCAAATTGTGATTAATGTCCCATTTTTCAGAGAGGGACAAATGATGTCTTCCAGGGAAACACTGATGCAAAATTTCCATTTAATTCCCTTTAGTGCCTCACTGTCTGGGGTTTCTATGCTGTGGAGGCTGCCCTCTGACACTCAGTCATTTTGTGCCCCTTGTTGGATGCACCATTCTACTTTTATGTTTTTTTTGCTATTCAGGGAGAACCTAGGTTTGCACTACGATAACAACATTATGTTGTGTTCCTATTTTCCAGTGACTCCCTTATCAGCCTGCAATGGGGGATCTGGTTGGGTGATGTTTGTGGCTTTCCTTTCCCTCCCCAGCAGAAATGGGCTGTCAAATGTCCTGCCTCAACTCCATATGGCCACACCCCTCCCTCACTGCCGCATGAGTGTGGAAACACCAGGCCTATGTGCTTCTGACTTGCTGCTCTGATCACACCATAGACTTCCTTCCTGCCTCCTGATTACCAAGCCCACGCTAGCCAGGTGAGGGACATAAAAGCAGCTGGCTAGCAGCTTTCATCAGACAACTTCAAGTTGGGCTCTGCAGCACCCACCACTAGGAGGATCTTATGCAGAATTTGCAGCAGGAGGTCAAATCGAAGACCTGACCAGCCCTCAGGCACTCCCAAGACCTACTTCAACAGGCGGTTGCTTCAGCCTACATCCTCATCTCCTAAGGCCCCAACCTTTTCCTGCCCTTCCAAGAAGGAAGGAATCCATGCTTAGGCCTTCAGTGGCACAGCCCAACACCTGAGGCTTAGGCAGAGAATAGTCCTGACTCTCCCACACAAAACTACAGAGTGTTCTCCCAGCCTTTTCTTTTCAGTTACTCTTCTAAGTCAGAAGCACCACAGGGCCAAGCGCCAACTCAAGAGGGTCATCAAATGCCCTTTGCACCCGACTTCCCACACGACTGACCAAAGCAGGCTGAGTAAAGCAGTATTCCAAGCCACATCTAGTGCTCCGCAATAATGGTCCCACCACAACCAGAAAATCCTGCAATAGGCTCAGTGCAGTAGGTCTGCCCCAAAACTTTAATGACTTACCACATCAAATACCTACGCACCCAGAAATGCAGCGTGTTGTTAGCCGATCCCTTGCTATGAAGCAAGAAAGAACAGAAAGGCACCATTTTTATGGACTTTTTATCAATTCTTTGCACAATTAAAATAGTCATTTGTGTGCCAGTCCAATTCTAGCTCTTTTTTAAAAGCCTCATCCAAAATGCAGACAAGGGACTTATTTCTCCAATGCCAGGAATATTATTCAGTAACCTTTGGTTAGTTTATGGCTGTTGTTTGTAGGTCATTCTGACTAGACTCTGATTTGGATCCTAGGCCGGAATGTGCCAACATTTGTGTGTCTTGATTTTGTGGTATGTTTAGGCCTTTGTGTTAATGTGCTATCTCAAAAGAGAACAGTTTGGGCCTCATTCTGTACAAGGCCCTGCTCAAGGGCTAAGTAAAATTTGGCACTTCTCTCTCTGTGTTACGGGGTTGCCTCTTCTAGAATGTTGAGGTTATATGTCCTTTTTGCTGAGTCTCTACGTTCTTTTTGGGTATTGTCATCCTTGAATGAGCTTTTCTGCAAGATAATTTCCTCGATCTATTAAAGGGCTTTAGCCATGTTCAGACTAAACATGTGGCCTTATTCTTCCAGCAAGAGGAGGGCATTTTGGTGTACACACATC